>NC_043756.1:18389721-18467221 GCF_902148845.1 Salarias fasciatus
TATCTCCTCCATGGAGGAATGTGTGAAAGCCTGTCTGTGCCTGTGATGGAGCATCAAACAAGCCATGTGCCCACACACTCAGCCCACTGATCTAACGGCGCTTTATATCAAACATGTTCAAAAACATATAAAATGATTGATTTGTTTTTTTAAAGCATAATGGACTTAATTTAAGATATTTTAAAACATTGGTATTATAATCGTATATGAATTATTTCACATAACTCAAGTGTATCTCATAACTTTAGAAATTTTGATGTTGTTATACTAATCATTTTTTTTAGCAGTTTCAAATTGCAGGCTGTAAAAATAGCAAAGAGAGGGTCAAAGTGGATAGAAAATATGGGCTTGTGCAACGTTGCCTGTCTGCGTGTGTGTATGTGTGTGTTTGTGTGTGTCTGTGTGTGTCTATGCCTTTGGAGCAGCAACACTTCATCTGCTGAGGGGGAAAACATAGGCATGTATTTGCTTGTTTTTGTTTTCCCCAGCTTCCCTCCCCTTCAGTCCATTTTCTCTATGCCTCCCTCATCTGCCTGCTGCCTTTGTGTGTCTGAGATGAAAACTAAACGGAGCTGAACCTGATCTAGTCTGTCTGACACACACGTACATGCGTGCAGGCTTAAGGCGGCACATGGTTGCAAACGCTCCCTGTGTGGTCCTGCACGTCCTCAAATTTTCACACATGCCAACAAACCTTCCAGGGTTTGTCTTCTCTAGGAGTGTATTATAAAATGATTTAAAAAAAGGAAATCTGATCTTCTGTCTGCAGTAACAAGTTCCCTATCGGTTTATTTTGTTCCTGCTACCTTCCCCTCCACACTTCAAATAGCTAGACGAGGCCAGGTGGATTATCTGAGCACTTCAGGGCTTCAAGGGACGTTTGCAATCACTGTCAGTCATATCAGTGTTATGATAATTGTACGTATTCTCAGGCATTACGCTCTTGCTCCCAGCTACAAGCTCGTCAAACGCTGTGTGGCGTGTCCTTTCATCTTCCTCTTTGTCTCTGTCAGGACCGTACGGGGGAGTGTCTGAAGAGGACCGGGGCCAGCGTGGCCCTCACCTCCATCAGTAACGTCACGGCATTCTTCATGGCAGCCCTCATCCCCATCCCGGCGCTCAGAGCCTTTTCCTTACAGGTATGCTGGGGACTGACTACATTGTGTGTGTGCAGCCTTGTTTCATTCATTTAATTCACCAAATCAAATTCATATATGTGTGTTCCTGTGTAAACGTGAGTGAGGAGGAGTGTGTGTTCCGTGAAATCCATCCTGTCCTCCTCCCTCTTTCTTTGAGGCTGTTTAGTGGTGGGCCCTGGGTCTGAGGTCCATGTAACTGAATCTCTCTGCATGTGTGCATGTATGTGCTCACATATCCTCATACTTGTGTTTGTGTGTGAGTGTGTGTGTGTGAAGAGTTGTAGTATCTGTGTGGGAGGTTTGAAAAGCAATGGTCTAGATGTTTGCCATTGTGTGTGTGTGAGGGTGTGCGTGCATGCAGAGGTTGTAGGGATCCAGAGGGGAGCTCTGACTTCTCTACCATCTGTCAGTAATTATAGATGTCACTGGAACAGTGAAAACCAGCAGAGAAAGCGACAGAATTCCTCCATAAGTCACAAGTATAAACTGTTCTTGAAGCAGTATAAGAAAGACAAATACTAAATAAAAAGTCAATAAAATAAAATATGATACTGAATAAAAACTTGTAAAAATACCAAAAAGAAAACGTTTAAAAGTTTATGGAGTGTAAAATGATTTCAAGACAACTTTGTGACAGACATGCTTTTAGCAGTCTTCTGATTTATCAAAATAATGATCCCTCACCCCCTACACTCGACCCCGTTATACACACTTTCTCACACACACGTTTGCAGACTCGCACGAAGTGCAGTAAGAAGTCGATATTAGCATGTGTGGATAGATGGCTTTAGTACGGCGGGTCTGTCAAACATGATCCATTTACCCCATGGGTCTAATCCAGGCAGCCTCATTTTACTCACACACTTTGTGAGAGGCACATGCATAACACACACAAGAACACACACACACACACACACACACACACACACATACCACGCATAGTTTACACTTGTGGTTTTGTGACTGATAGAGGGCAAACTTCACAAACTCCACTATCGCAGCGATAACAATCTTTTATTATAGAACGCAGCTTCATCTCCCGACCTCGCATCAGTGCAGAGATATGTGTCTATCTTTGTATGTGTGCGATTCTTTATCAGCATTAAACACTTCCTGTGGTCCACTTCTCTGCGGATTAGATCACCTTCTTCTTTCCGTTGTGATGTCTTTCATTAGTTTCCCTCCATTGGAACAAATAGGACAAGGAATCTCGTCTCGATAGCGTTGCCAGAAACATACACAGGAACACACTCGTGTGAAGAGGACAGATGTGATGATAAATATAATCACACTGGGGGTCGGTTCGCGGTCACCGTGTGCGTGTGTTCAAGTCTGCGTCTGTGCTCAAGTGTAGTCGTATCTGTCTGGAAGTGAGAGTGCCAAATGAGAATTAATTGTTCCACTGTACTTACCGAGGCTTTCTTCTGACTTCATCTGTCTTTCCTCGACGTTATTTTTCTGCCGTTGACTGAGTATTGAGTTGAGGAATGAGGGAGTGTGTGTGTGTGTCTGCTTGGTGTTAAGGTGTGGTTTCAGTAGGAGGCTGTACTTTTTTTAAAAATTGGCAATAGATATGGATGTTTATGTGCATTTTGTGTGTGTGTGTGTGTGTGTGTGTGTGTGTGTGTGTGTGTGCAGCCGCAGCGCCTGCTCATCACCTCAGGCCTCGCGGGCCCCTGGCTCCTTGGGTGGTCTGGCACACACACTGGATTGTGACTAACTGTGTATGTGCGCGTCTGTGTGTGTGTGTGTGTGTGTGTGTGTGTGTGTGTGTGTGTGTGTGTGTGTGTGTAGTGGTCTGGCAACTACGCAATATCCAGATTGTACTCTGGGCAGGGCCCCAACCTAACCCCAACCCCCACCCTCCACTCCAGAGCACCACCTTCAAATACTTAACCACAACATTGTACTGGCTTCTATTACACATCCGCACATGTCTGACTTTTTCTCTGCACACTCAGTATTTTTGTCTTTAATGGAGCTGAAATTGCATCAAAACAAGTTCATAGCTCACAGTTCACATCTCAGTTTAGTGAGTCTATTAAAAAGAAACTGTAACCATTCATCATTTTACTAAGACAGAAGCCATTTTTAGGACTGAATATGTTGTTATTATACTTTCATTGAATTTATAGTATAAAAAGGATTTACAAATCCATTGATGGACTCATTTTGATGTCACAGATTGTGTGTTGCCCATGTTGTCTGCAGGCTGCGGTGGTGGTGGTATTTAACTTCGCCATGGTGCTGCTCATCTTCCCCGCCATCCTCAGCATGGATCTGTACCGAAGAGAAGACAGACGTTTTGACATTTTCTGCTGTTTCTACAGGTGTGCACATCTCTATCATAACGTACAAAGAAAATATTTCATTCCTAAGGACCTTTCTTTCTGTGTGTTTGTCCGATGATGAACAACTTGATCAGCCGGTTGTCTGTCGGGATATTTCTGTCTTAATCCTCCTCAGTCAAACCTAATTATTGCCAAGTTGTCTCTTTCTGTCTGGCTACTTTGGGTGTTGAGTGTGTTTACCTGTCACGGTCTTTGATAAAACTCACCAGCCGGCGTGCCAGCCCGGGCACGTTCGTTGGCTCGGTGATCGTACAGATGTGCACACTCACTATTAAATTCCGTTGTTGAATCTCAGCTCTTCATTTCACACTGCTGGCAGTGAGTGACAGATTGGCAGTAATACAGGGCTGATAAATGTTTTTTTTAGCACAGTTTTGGTATATTTTCCTTCCACTGTCTGACCATATCTCCTATTTTGCCCTTTTCAGCCCATGTGCCAATCATGTGAGTCAGATCGAGCCTCAGGCATACCTGGATGGAGCGGACGGAAGTCGCTACAGCCCTCCCCAATCGTATCGCACTCCTCCTCCCTCCTATCGGACGCCTCCCCCAAGCTACAGCAGCCCCCCTCCGTCCTACAGCAGCCACGGTTTTGCCCAGCAGACCCAAATCACCATGCAGTCCACAGTGCAGCTCAGGACAGAGTACGATCCCCGGACGCAGGCCTTCTACACGACGGCCGAACCCCGATCCCAGATCTCGGTGCAGCCCATCAACCCCGCTCCAGCTCGGAGCAACCCCAACAGCGACTATTACAACAACAACAACGCCAGCGGAGGCAGCAGCAATCACTCCAATGTCAGCAACAACAACAACAGCGGCGGCCGCAGCAACGGGCCGTCCCGAGGTTCCGCCACCTTCTCCCATCTCCATTCTGCACCTTCTCCCACCGCTCCGGCGTCCAGCGCCTGCTCGGTTCCTCAGAGCGACGCGGCCTCGTCGACCGGCCAGGGCCCAGAGAACAACAGCTCCACGCGGGACCTTTTGTCCCCGATCGGGGAGGCTTCACTGGGCCTCCGCTGCCTGGAGCCTCCCTGCTCCCGCTGGACCCTCGCCTCTTTCGCTGAGAAGCACTACGCTCCTTTCCTTCTGCAACCCACAACTAAGGTGAGCTTTGCTCCTCATATTTATTTTCCCTTTTGTTGCTTCAGGGACACTTGTAGAGCAGAGAGGCAGAGTTGAAGGTAGTAAAAGCTTCTGTGTGAGGTAAAAGTGAGTGTGTGCTGACTCACCGTAGTGATAATTTGTATGGAAGGATTAGTCACCAAATTGAATGGTACAGAAGGAGGAAATGTGGGGAGGAGGCTGTGGTTATGTCCTATCTGAGTCACTCACACACTCACAGTCTGACCTCAGTCTTGTGGGTGGCCAGTCCTCTCGAAACCTTCCAGAGCTGAAATCATCTGGTGGCCTGTACTTGACATCAGAAAATGTTCCTCAGTTTCATTCTGCTGTCAAGCGTTAGTCCATATTCCCAAATTGCTTCATGCACTCCTGTGATGCCTTAATCCAATACACCCTATAACACCGAATCAGTCCAAGGAAAAGTCTGTTTTATTGCAACCTAAAAACAAACAGTCTGCTTGTGCACAGCAGACAAAAATCCAACCAGCGATTTTGTCACCAGGTTGAATGTTTGCAACAGTTATTTAAGTTTAAGCTTAACACCTTAATACAGTACGTTTGACTAACCTCTGCGTTTGTTTAACATCAGTGCAACTGACCATTTGTCTTTTCTCATCTGTTACTGTTCTGTTCGTAGACAAATTTCTTCTGTGTGTCTTTTGGAACATGCTGCAAAATTCCACCAAGATAACTTATGAATCATCCATATTTTGATTCCCTACTTAGAAAGAATGTGCGATCTGCTTTAATAAGTGTTTTGTGGAAGTTGAAGAGCATTAAATGGACTTTCTTTCTTCTGACTGCAGGTGGTTGTGATCGTGCTGTTCCTCTGCCTGCTGGGGGTCAGTTTGTACGGAACCACCCAGGTGAGGGACGGCCTGGAGCTGACGGACATCGTGCCCCGAGAGACCAGCGAGTACGACTTCATCGGCGCCCAGTTCAAGTTCTTCTCCTTCTACAACATGTACGTGGTGACGCAGCGCGCCGACTACGCCCTGAACCAGCCGCTGCTGCACCAGCTCCACCAGAGGTTCCACACGGTTCGCTACGTGTTGAAGGAGGACAACGGACAGCTGCCCCGCATGTGGCTCCACTACTTCAGGGACTGGCTGCAAGGTAAAAAAAAAAAAAAAAACAGCTTGTAATGGAATTACCACCCCTACTAAACTCAGTATGAACTGGGCCACACTGGATTAAAAGGATTTTAGTTTCCTTTTTTGACAGTAAAGTGAGTCAGATTCAAACACTGTGTTCATTTTAGCTTTTAGCCGAGAATGACATCACCTATGAGTTTCTTTTTTTTTTGTTTTGTTTTGTTTATACCTCATTTAACCTCACTGTTTGGGATAGCTTAGGCATGGAAATAATTTACTTTCTCGTGAAGCAGTTTTGAGATCATAATTTTCCTGTGTTTTGACATGAATCTGCAGGAAACAAGATGTTAGGCAGGAGATCAGAGGTGGGAGGGATTGCAAAATGGACACTGACAGTAGCTGATTAAAATCACTTGTGTCTTCAGTAAAGTGGGGCTGAAAGAGGGGATTGAAGTGGGAGCCCATGTTTTTAAACTTGGCGATATGCAATACATTAAAACTATTGGCAGCCAGTTGAAGACTGCGGATCGTGGCTCAAATACACTGAGTCAGCTCTTATTGCTTCCTGAATTTTTTTCACTTTTCCTTAAATTTTATCATTGAAAAATGTAAATGTTTGACATAACTAGTTCAGCACAACATTTAAAATACTGTAAAGACATAACTCCATCTGATATACTGGCGGAATGGGTTTTGTATGAATCGCCAGCTGACAGAATTGTGAGGTGACGCTGAACAGGAGTATTATCTTTCACGTCAACCCAATCCAATAATGGCTTCATTTCGGGCAAGGAAATGCACTCACTGGCTTGCTTTTAGCGATAAAACACATTGTGTGAGTGTGTGTGTGTGTGTGTGTGTGTGCCGGCTGGGAACCACACAGAGAGTGTGTGGGTAAGAGAGAGAGAGAGAGAGAGAGAGAGAGAGAGAGAGAGAGAGAGAGAGAGAGAGAACTGTGTCTGATATTGCTCTCTGCAATGGTGGGACAAATTGGAGCCAGACAGGCCAAGGAACGAGACCCAAAACAACATCTCCCACAGACGGACCACAGCATGGGCCTTGGGGGAGAGCTGAGAGGAGGGGAGTGATGCACATATGGATTAGAGAGTAGTATAGAAAACGCAGGCACATGTTACTGATATAATTCGTAATGATCACTTTGAATTACAAGCAGCACATTTTAAGCTTTTGAAGTCATGTTTGGTGGTTGAGAATGGAACTGAGTTATCATATTAAATCAATCAGGCTTATTATAGGGTTAGGCTTAGGTTGCAGTGTTGTGTCATGGTCTCGTTTTACTGTGCCGGGGGATTGTGTGCCGTGCTTTCCTGTGAACTCCTGCTTTATGGTGTGTTACAAAGGAAGAATGAAGATAACAGGGCATGTAACCTTTTTAAATTTCCACATCGAACCAATCTGTCTTGTTGTGGTTTCCTGCAGGTCTCCAGCAGGCATTTGACAAGGATTGGGAGGCCGGCCGCATCACCTACAGCAACTACAGGAATGGCTCAGACGATGGCGTGCTGGCGTACAAACTTCTGGTGCAGACAGGACGCAGAAACAAGCCCTTCGACATCAACCTGGTGTGTTTCTCAATTCAACTCACATCCGATCACTCCTAAGATGCAATTATTGAAAGTTATGGAATGTAGAAATGTAGTTGAAGTGTTTTTTTTTTTTTAATAAATATTAAAGCTTGCACTGCAGAAGACACACTCTATAGGATGCATTTTTGTATATTTTTTTTAATTTTTTTTGTTTCGCCATGTGTGATTCATGGTGGAGCAGCCACACCCTGCCTAAAGTCATCCCTGTCTGTTCATTTTTCTCTTCCTCCTCTCTCTGTTTGTCTTCATCTTCTTTCTGTGATGACTTTACCGAGCCTAGGAATTTAAAGCTCTCACTGGAACTGCAGCCTGCCTCTGAAAAACCTATTAACTCTTCATTTAAGCCATTTTTCAATGTGTGTGAGCATGTGTGCATGTGGATATGTGTGTGAGTGTGTGTGCACACGAGATGCAAACTGATGATGAGCTGATTCCCTGTTGCATCCAGTATTTCAGTTTGACACCTTTTCAGGGAGGCCAGTTGCAGAAAGAAGTTTGTGCAAAAAATATAAATCCCAGTAGAACTGTGAATAAATAGCTCGGGTATTCTGGAGTGTGTGTGTGTGTGTGTGTGTGTGTGTGTGTGTGTGTGTGTGTGTGTGTGTGTGTGTGTGTGTGTGTAATTGTTTGAACCTTAAAAATACAGAGCAATTTTATTCTAACTTTAAAAGAAACATCAGTTTTAAATTGCAATTAACTTTTTTATGTGGAGTTTTGTGTTATTTTCTCACATTGAACTCTGTCCATGCCCTTAACTTTGGTCAGAGGAGCATGGCATTTTGCTCTATAGTGGTTTTGAGAAAAACATGACTTTGTAGGCAGAAACACTCCAAGATTTTGCTCTGTGTGCCAGTTTTCACCAACAAATCAATGGTATTTTCTTTCCAAAGGGTTCTTTGCCTCATTAAGTTGGGTGGATTTCCTCATGATGCACTGCAGTTGTTAAGTGGACATCAGAAAATCTCATTATGGATTAGAAGCTGTTCTGTATGGAATGTGATGATGATTTTGAACTTTTCAGACAAGACAATCAAGACAAGTATCAAAGGTGTCAGCAAAAGAAATAAGCATTAAGAAAAGGTTAAAGACTTCAGGTTTTGAACTGTGAAAAATTGTTCTGCATTAACAAAACATGCCTTTCTTTTTCTTTTCTTTTTTTTTTTTTTCAGTTCAGTATCACCTCCAAAACACAGCATATGTGGATGCACGGTTGCATTCTTTGGCAGGAAAAAAGCAAAAACAGAAGATAAGAAACTGGAGAAATATAAAAACAAAATTCTTGGCCAGGATTACCCCAGACCTCAAACACAAAACAAGCCGTATCTTTTCCCACACTGACATCATTTTCATTAAAAGTAATTCCACCTGACACATAGCTTTGTTGTGTTTTGGGTTTATTTACAAATTGTCTGAAGCCATTCATGACTCCAGACATGTCACCTCACTAGACGTTTCTGCTGTTTGTTTTTCCCAGAAATCCACAGTGAAACTCCATACTTCTCCTCCCATCCTTTATTTTCTAGCTGATAGGAAGCAAAGACAGTCCTGGTGTGCGGCCCCCGTGACGTGACTTCCTCTGCTTGTGAGGGAAGTGTACTTGCCGTGAGGCGCGGGGGCCGCCGGCAGAGCTGCCTGGGCTTCCCGTGACAGCTTGAAGACATACAGTTGTTGCGTATCCCGCTGTTAAATTCAATCCAGATCCTCTGGAATCAGGCTCTCTCTCTTTTTTCCCTTGGACTGCCTCTCTCTCTCTCTCTTTGGGTCTCTTCCTCCCTCCCTTTCCCTCCTCTTTGCACCACTGCTGTGTCCTCTTTCAATGAGTGGAGCTGGAGCACGTGGTTTCTTTTGAGGCAGCTCCGTGTGTGCATTTGTATGTTTTGAATGTGCGTTCTGCTTTGTGCGTGCACTTGGAGCAGTAGCTGTTTTTGTGTGTGTGTGTGTGTGTGTGTGTGTGTGTGTCTCGAAATGAGGACCAGATCTTTTCCAACCCTGGCAAATTGCAGAGCTAGATGTTTTATTTTGATATGCCACTCCATGGATCTGTGCAGAGGTGTTCTGCTTTTGATCAGTCCCTGTAAACACATCTCTCCTCTGGGTAACCGGTTGTTTTGTGTGCGCCTGGTTTGGAAGTAAGGCAGTAGGAAGATAAAGCGTCGGTTAGTCGACACAGAAGGAGGCGAAAAGGGTGATGCAAAGGCTATCAAGAGCTCTTTTCTTCTCCGGACTGAGTGGGTCTGTGGCGCCAGGCATTCTGGGTACGAATAGGGGTCAGGAGAACCAAGTGTGAGCAACATTTGTACAGATGTTGTGTTATTTTTATAGCTCTACTCCATTTGCTGGGTGGCATTTCCTTCAGTGTTAACAACCAGGTTAACTGCACACAGACGCGCTCAGGGACTCCAGCCAATTTTTTTATTGTTACGCTAACCCAAGCAATTTTTCTCTCCCCACCTCCCCCACAACACAAAAAAATGTACTCCTTTCTTCATCTGCCTAACCCCATGAGTCCAGCTTCAACCCCCCGAAGCTCTCACTGCCTCCGTGAAAGGGATTTATGGTTCCTAGAAGGCAATATGGCAGAGTGGGGTGCAAGTAATGGTTTTACCTCTCAGGAGGTAGAAATGCTAGACTGTGCTCTTCTGCTTCCATATAGGAGGGGAAAAAGTGACAGGCTGCTTTTCCTGGCTTAGTGTGGATCACAGCCCATCAGTATGTGTCTAAATCTTCAACTCATACAACCAGTCAATAAAATGACATTTAGTCCATGACTTGAGTCGAAGCAGGATTTTTTAGCCGTCTGTCTCTGACATTAAGAGTTGGAGTCATGTCATAATTTCACTAGAGGATTTGCAGGTTTCTCTACAGTCCACAAAGATGCGATTGAGCTCATCTGTGATTCTAAAATTGCCAAACTGAGTGTGTTTTCCCTGTTTCGGAGTGCCAACTTGTCCAAGGAGTTCCCTGCCTTAACCCTGAGTTGGATGAAGTGGCCTGGATGGACAGATGGATGGTTTTTGTAATTAATCGTCAGCATTGGCAGTGAGAAAAAGAATAAGTTCAACAAATCAAAGTGCATGCAAACCTTGAATGTTTTTAAAGAGACATAAATCCAGCAATTGTGCAGATTTATTTGCAGTCCATCTTAGATTTGTTTTCTAAGAAACCAGAAATGATTATAAAGCTTCAGTCTGCTTGGAAGAAAATAGTGAATAGATCTGTAAACATTGCCATTCCAGAGCCTTCCAGTCTCTGGAATCATTCAAAAATACAAGTCCAAAAAAACCTTTTTTTTTTTTTTAAATTTTTGACATCTGAAACTTTCAAATAGAAATTACAAAATAAAACCTTTCCAGCAGAAAAGCATCCAAAACGCCAGATGATATTTTTTCTCTTGTACCATTTGTTAATTTGCTGATACAGTTGAACATCAAGGACTTCTGCAACAGCTGGCTTTTAACAAGAAGGGGCTGCGAAGCTTTCTTTACAGAGTTATTCAAAGCAGTCAGGACGTCGGACATTGCGCCAGTATCTACTGTACGTGAAGGGAGAAGCTGATTCAACATTTTCCTATTAATGTGGCATGATAATTCTGGGAAACTGTGATCAAACGTAAGGGAATTTTCAGAAAGGGAACCAGTGTTTCACTTTGTTGATTTTTCTTTGGTTGGAAAGGGAGAGGGGCTAATATTTGAGTTATATTTTGAGAGCTGCTTTCAAAGTCATGCATGTGTGTGAATAAGCATGGCTGTGGTCAGCTCACCTGGAGAGTGCTTTGGCTAAAAATACCTGATTTCTACAATACCTTTTCATGTAGTGTATACTTAACCGCCGCAAGCGCCACCTATGTTTTTTCATAGCCACAATTTTATTCTTCACAGTTTTTAATTAGTCTTCACCGTGACACTACCGAACCCACATAATAAGTAATTATTCTGACGATGATTTATCTGATTTTGTTGGTTTTGCAGCTGACACGCCAGAGACTTGTGGACGCAGATGGAATCATCAATCCTGGAGCTTTTTACATCTATCTGACCGCCTGGGCCAGCAACGATCCCGTGGCGTACGCCGCCTCGCAGGCCAACATTCGTCCACACCCTCCCTATTGGCTCCACGACCGCACCGACTCCATGCCCGAGACACGCCTCAGCAGTAAGGCAGCTCTCTATAAATTCACAACTTCTTGTCATTTATAAAGAACATGCTTTATAGTGTGATGGAGTTGTATTTCTTAAAAAGGAGGAAAGAAATTTGAATAACGTTCGCTTTTAAAAAATTCAACAATTAAGTATTGCAGTACAACTGAAAAAGTTTTGCATTATCTGAGCTCCTCCTGAAATTTTAAGTTTAACATTTGTGGGACTCTGCATCCACCATGGCACTTTTAGCTCCCATAAAGCAGCTGCTCCATGTGAGCAGTGTTTATCTCTTGTGCTTTGAGTTATTGCCTCTTGCCTGCGTTCGAGTGCTCGGTGAAGTTGTAGACTTTACTGTACCGCTGCGGTGTGTGTGTGTGTTTCTGCATGAATGGGCTCAGGTTGCAGAGCCGAGGACCAAGACACAACTCAATGTTGTTCTTCTAATAGCGCCTGTGGTGAATGCTGTAATCCTGACTACCATGGGGTCCTGGCGTTACACAGACACACACACACACGCACATTATTAAAACCCGGTGACCCCAAACACTGCACGCACCCTGTTCTCATTTCCCTGCCACACAGACAGACTGTAAGTCACATAAAAAGTATAGCGGTGTTGTTATGTGATTCCAGCCTGTGATTGTGTACAAGTCAGGAAGTGCTCCACAGGGGAGGAAAATGATTGGATAACAAGGAGAGACCGGGTTAGATTGGGTTGTGCAATTGGATAACAAGCAGGAAGCCCGTGACGGGGGTGGGTTTGAGAGTGGGGGGTATGATTGGATAAGCACCATGAGGTCCTTGGCTGCCCCCCAGAGCAGATTTATGTCAGCCAAAAGTCAACTGTTCTTCTGTTAGAAATGCATAGTGGAGATTATAATGGATCATCGAAAGCAAGTGCCTCTGTCAGACCCTCCAGTCACTTTAGAATACAGACTCCTACCAGCATCAGGCTACTGCAAAACATTGATCTTTAAATAAGGAAATGATAGGTGTGTGCTGAAGGGTAATCTCTTGATGCAGCCTCATCCAGACATCTGTTATTGATTACAATAAAAACAAAAGCATGAATGAATGCGCTGTTTTGTTTGCAGCAAGTATGACTTCATGGCAGAGTGACGGGCAGGTATACGTGTTCATGCATTTATACCGTGCTTTATGTGGCAGTGCTAAGTTTAGGGTGTGGTAATGGCAGTGATTCTGACATTGTAATTACCGTGAATCAACGTTAGCTCTGACAGTCTGCTGTGTCTGGAACTGATAGGCCCTCATTAGCCCGGCTGGGCCACAGACTGGCTCGGTTTGAGTCAATGGAGCTCTGTTTCTCACTCCCCCCTTGCCAAGCACACACACACACACACACACACACACACACACACACACACACACACACACACACACACACACACACACACACACACACACACACACACATGCCCACAGATGTAGCTTCTCTTGGAACAAGGCTAGATTAGGGAAGGAAAGCCTTGATATTGGCGGTGGCGGTTTGGCCTAAGAGACTGAAATTATTCCTGCAGATAGAAAAAATGATCTGAACCTGAAGTGACAAGCATCATCTGCATATGTCATTGTTGCAGATTACCTTCTCGATAATCTGTTTCCTTATATTGAAAATAAATACTCTTGTGAAACCGTGTGACCTTTAAGATTTGAGTTTTCACCGTCGCAGAATCATCAAAGGCACATGTTAATCTAAACTCATTGTGTCCCCTTTTCTCACCCAGTTCCGGCTGCTGAGCCCATCGAATACGCACAGTTCCCCTTCTACCTCAACGGGCTCCGGGAGACGCCACAGTTCGTGGAGGCCATAGAGAGCGTGCGGGCAATCTGCAACAACTACAGCCGACAAGGCTTGCCCTCTTACCCCAATGGCTACCCTTTCCTGTTCTGGGAACAATATGTTAGTCTACGCCACTGGCTCCTGCTGTCCATCAGTGTTGTGCTTGCCTGCACCTTTTTGGTTTGTGCCCTTTTCCTGCTCAACCCGTGGACTGCCGGCATTATCGTGAGTACTGGAGTGACACACATGCATGCTTGACACAATCCAGACAGACAAATGTGTGCGTTTAACTGAGAGAAAGATGAAAATATACCTCACCATGCTTTGATACCCACTTTTTAAGTATATCTTGATAGTTTTGAGAGGCACTGGGTTTTGTCATGCACACGTTTTTTAATAAGGAGAAGAAAAACATCTTTTAATGTTCAAAACGTCCTTTTATTGCTCTCCTCTTATTATTTCCATTTTTTTGTGTGTGGTCCAGTATGCATGTCAGACAGAGACAGTCTGAACAGACCAGAGGTTGCTCTACATTATTGAAGCCCAGACGCCAGTGTTTATCTTGTGCTGTTTTGTTAGGGCCAGTCTGTTTAGTCTAGCCCAACACTCCCAGACACCGACGCTGAAATAAATGAGAAGAGAACCCAAAGTTGCTCCGACGACCGGCTCCCTCTCTAAACCCATAAAAAGTTTAATTTTATCCCCATCTACCACACTCATCCTGTCCTGCTCCTCTCACACGAGGGGTTTCCAAGGACACACGCAACCACACATTGACATACAAAGGCAAGCGCGCAGACTCTCATCCAGCACTCACGGACACGTCCATACTTGCAGACATACAGTAAGAAAGTGTAAACATAGAGGTACATATTTCACACAGAACACATACACACAGCGCTCTGGTATTTCTCTCTGGTGGGTTGTATTTTACAACAGGCAGTGGCACAGGCCACCCGAGCCCTAAAACAAGGGAGGAGGGGACTTCTTGTTCATCCTTCAGGCTTTACTAGCAAGATCAAAAGACAAGTTATGGAGAGGCGTCAAGGACCAGACCACAGCCAGCCCCATAACATCAAACCCTCCAGCTATTTCAAACCCTTGTGGCCATTTGTCCTGAAATCTAACATAACCCTGTAGGCAGGGGCTTTGTTTAACATCGGTGTGATGTGTTTAGATTCATGCACACGGTTTGAAATCCACTTGATATTGACTGCTGTTAACATGTAGCGTCAGGAATGGTCGAAAGGCTTCGTGTTCACACTGTAGAAATAGATTTTCATGGATGGCACGGATGGCGACATGGATCAACGGTTATCACCTCATATATGATTAAATTGGCCATGATGCTCCAGAAAAGTCCAGTGATCCTCATGGACATACACTCACATACTTTCATACAGTGGCCTCCCCTGCCCACCTCAGCCCTCTTCAAAGGAGTTGGGCCTCATGTAACCTGACACCTGTCAGCTGATAATGGTATTTACTCTCAGCTCCTGTCCTGCTTCACTCAAGAGCCTACACACACACATACACACATGCACACCCGTATGGTTAAACTTACCACCCCCCCCCCCCCCAACCCAAATCCAGCTCCAAAATCTGTCTTATGTACAGTCAAAGTCCAGGTCAACTGTAAATGCTCACAGCACACAGAAGAATAATGGTTTGTTGATCAAAGTGCAATATATTAGATTGGCTCCATTTATGGTCATGTGATCCACTGTGCCTGCAAATGGTTCTTGTCTCTTTCACCTAAAAATGTGCATTATAGATGAATTAGCTTTTCCTACTGAATACATCAGAAGATTTTCTTACAGACTTGTTGGATGCAAATCAAGAGGAGTTCAAATCATATGTGTATGAAAGAGTTGCAGGCTCACACACAAGAAAGGAGAAAAAGAGAAATATTGTATGGCACTTGTTTTGAACCAATTGTGTTTTTATTCCAACATATATTAAGCCTGAAAAAAATCACCTTATAGACAGATTTACTTACCAGACTCTATCTTTCAATCAGGTGTTGGTGCTCTCACTCATGACTGTGGAGCTGTTTGGCTTCATGGGGCTCATGGGAATAAAACTCAGCGCTGTTCCTGTTGTCATTCTCATCGCCTCCGTGGGCATCGGAGTGGAGTTTACTGTCCATGTTGCTCTGGTATGATTCTTTTTTTGTTTTTGTTTTTTTTGTTTCTTCTTCTATCTGATAAGAAAGACGGTGGTAGAAAATCTTATTTCCATGTCAAACTTTACACAGTGAGTGTCCCTGCTGAGGATGAGACATGAGGTGTGAGTTTGTGTGCGTGTGTGTGTGTGTTGTAGGCATTCCTGACAGCCATAGGGGATCGTCACAAGCGGGCAGTGCTGGCGTTGGAGCACATGTTTGCTCCGGTGCTGGATGGAGCCTTCTCCACGTTACTGGGGGTCCTCATGCTCGCTGGCTCTGAGTTTGACTTTATCGTCAGGTGAGTCCAGTATAATCAGAAACTGCTACATTTGAACAATTTTCAATTTTGAAACCACTGAGAGAACTATATAAAGGTTCTCACATGACATCGGTTTGGTGTTGTTATACCATTAAGACCATGCCTCAACTTGTATGTCACACAGGAATCTACCTGAGACGCAAATCATGCGTGACAGCTGCTTTCTTCCTCTGTTTTCCCCCAAACCCTTTTCCTTGTCTTCTACCTGCATCTCTCTTTCATCTTGCCCTTCTGTAAACTTCATCCATTTTTAGCTGCGTTTTTAGTCCATTTCTGCAGTTGATCGTCGAAAAAGCTTTTTTAATATTTCGCCATACACTTAGTATTTTCTTTCATCCTTCTCCTCTCTCTTCATGTGTCTTATGCCTGGCAGTTTAGGGGAAACCAGAGGAAAGATGAAAAGTTGAAGGTCAGGAGAAGGAGGAGGAGAATGCGGGCTGGAAGGGAGTAGGCAGTGAAGCAGAGTGAAATTAGAGCGAAGGAAAGAGAGAGAGAGGGAGCAGGAAAATCCTCTGGCTTTTGTAATCTCCTTCAACTAGTTTAACTGCCTTCTCCAGACATTTATAAGCACAGGAAGGAGTAGCAGGGTGGGGGGCAAGAGGGCAATTGTAGAGAGAGAGAGAGAGACTGGAGGAGTGGAAACTGAAACTGACACACACGCTGTCAGTGGCTCCGTCTTCTGTGCCTTCGTTCTTGTCAGCATCGGAGAAAAAAAAAGGTTTGTACCAGCTGCCAAACAAGAGAGGAAAATAATGATTCTGTACATTCTCAGCCACAGGGCATTATGAGAAGTTTCCACTGAGCTCAGTGCATAATTTCAAGTATTTCATGGTGGTGCAGGGCTACGTGAGCACAAATTCTTGGTTGAGGTGACTGTGTAATTTGGTTGGCCGGCTCGTCGAGGGACTGGCTGCACTCATCTGAACTCCATGTGATCTGCAAGCAGTCAGGCTCGTGCACATGGATGCAACTTTCCAGATTGTATATGTATTTAGCATTACCTTCACTAACAGATGAAGCAAATGTTTGATTTGAGCTGGTGACCTGCAAACATGGGGCATGTGTGCACTCTCATCAATAAGACGAGGCTCTAATTGACTTATGTCAATTTACTGAGATTAGCCATAATGTTGGCTGAAGAATTAAAAAAAAAAAAAAAGAGCAAAGAACATGTCCCTGATGAAACCCTGTGGGGAGAAAAGGTAATCTGTGTGAATTTAGGAGGTGTTTTCAACAAAAAAAAAAAAAAAAAAAAACAGGGATCAGTCATTCGATCCCCATTTCCCAATAATGTCTTCACTTTCTGGGTTAAAAACTTTCTCAAGTCCTCACTTTGTAGCAAGTACAAGAACGCAACGCATATGCGTTTTTGTGCATGCACACACACACACACACACCCTTACCTTGTCATCATGAGGGTCAGCGATGGCGGGCCTGCCAGTGAGAACACACATTATACACACTAAGAGAAACACATACAAACATACGCATGCAAACTATAGAGGCCTCCAGACCTTCTCTCCTCACCTCCAGTGGTGTGCTCTGGTTTCTGGCTCAGTCTCGGGCCTCCATTTAAAGGTTCTGCTGTTGTCAGAGCAAACAAAGCAGTGCCCCAAGCCGGCACAATAACAACAGGCCCGGCTCGTATTTTTCTGCTTGTGCCGAAAGAAATGTTTCCTTGACTTTCTCTGTCAGCCCTGTGAATGTTTTTACTCTAAACAGCCCAGTAGGGCATTCGGCCTGGTATGTGGGCTCCTCGCGTGCATGTGTACGTGTATGTGTGTCTGTGTGTGTGTCCAGAGGTGACGTGGCATTTGCCCATCCTGGTGTGTATGGAAATGCTAACCACAGTGATGACACAGTTCAGCTTTAAGTAATAGTTATGATAATCAAATAAAAGCCAACAACGTGGCCTTTAATTACTGTCAAGTATGACGTGCGTGTCGATCGAGCTTCACCAGACAGAACATCAAGACGCTCGTCTTAGGCTGAAGCTGTCAGTGACCTCTTGGAAACAAAATATTGAATTTGGCATATTCTCAGGACGTTTGGAAGAAAGAAGAGATCCTTCATAAAAAAAAAAAAAAAAAAAAAACAGTTTTTCATCTGCAGTATAGTCAGTCTTTGACGTTTCTGACCTTTTAAAAGTTTTTGCTTTGTGATGTAATCTTTTTCTTCTTCTTCTCCTTCTTGGGTATAATACTAGTGAGTTTTGTGATCTGACAAATCACTGGAGCATCATCTCAAGACATTCAAGACTTCATGATTCATCATATTCCCAACTATAGCTTGAGTGCTTCCGGTGAGGATGGGGAGGAAAGGCTTTCTGAAACGAAGGAAGCTGGACTGAAGTGAGAGACCAGGAGAGACTTAGAGTGGAGATTGGGGGGTCTTACCTGATACATTGGAGATTTAATTAGACGGAGGGGATTGTGGAGTGGCCGGGAATTTCACAGAGGCTTAGCAGGAAAGAAGGGAGAAAAAAAAAAGCGAGGCAGAGAAGAGAGAAAGAAATAAAAGAGAGGGAGAAAGGCCAGGGAGGGGTGTTGCTCTGAGGGTCCCCTTCTCTTCTTCCTAGACTAAATTGTTTAAATTCTATACCCTTCACTTCATTTGTTTGCTTCTCTCTCTTTCTCCCTCTTTTTTAAGCGAGAGAGGAGCGAGAGAGGCCCCTGTCCTCTTGTGCCCCCCCATGCCCGAACGTTCCCCTCAACCGCCTCTGCCCCCCCGTTTTTTTTTTTTTTACTCTCCCTTACCCCTTACCCCCTCCATCCACATTCCTCACCGCTTTGTTTTCTTCATGTTTGCTTATACACCACACACCCAAGAGAGAGTACCCTCGCCCCTATAACCCCCCTCCCCTGTTTTTTTTTTTTTTTTTTTTTCCCCCTCCCTCCCGTGCCTTTGAATTAACCAGCTCCGGCTAATTATGCTTCCCCTTTCTTTTCTCTCTGCGGCTTCTTTAAGATTAGCCCTCTTTGGCAGGACTTAGAAACACACAAGGTACATTTCTGTTTTGCCCCTCGAACCACAGTGCATGCCTGCCTGACTGTGGGGGGGCTCATATATTGTGCGTTTGTTTGGGGAGTGGCTGGTGTCTTTGTGGAAGTATTATTTCAGGCATGTGTAATAGTTGATCTTGCACATGTCTCCCCATGTCTAAACTTCTGTGGTTTGCGCAGGTATTTTCTTTGTCTGGTCGCCTGTGCTCTATTTTGCTGGTTTTTTTCCCCCCTGTTTGAGCAATTCGGGGGTTTTTTTATTATTATTTCATATTGTTTCATGCTCCTTGGTCCAATTATTTTGTCAGGTGTTTCTATACATATACATATAAAGCTTCTTTAGATTTTATAATAATGATAAATATGATGGCGGTCTAAAATAAATTGGAAAATCAGGAGAAAATATGGAATATTGTTTTTTCTCTACATTGCTCGTAACAATGTGTAATCTTTAAGGTGTAATAAATTTGAGAAATTTAGAAATGTCACTATTTGAACCAAATGATGGGTAAAAGATTCTTTTCCATTGTATTTTATTTATTTAGAGTGCCACCTGTGTGTAGCGCTCTATGCTGAAGTTGTAAAGTTAGAAATGTTTGAATTTGCCTACACTTTTGCAAATATCAAAATTTATGAATTTTTACATAGTTTGTTTGCTTGTGTGTTGCATTGCAGGTATTTCTTCGCAGTGTTAGCCATCCTAACAGTTCTTGGAGTACTGAATGGATTGGTCCTTCTCCCAGTATTATTGTCATATTTTGGACCCTATCCAGAGGTAACATCTCAAAAAATACAGCACCAATGAAATGGCAGATCAGCTGTTTTTGGATCCTGACTTGTGTATTTGTTTCCCTCTCAGGTATCGCCAGTGGATGGTCGTAGCAGGTTACCCACACCCTCTCCGGAGGCCCCCCCTCACGTCGTCCACTTCTCAGTCCGTCCTCACCATCCCACTGCGGCCACCACTACCTCCGGTGCAGCCTCAGACTCATCAGACTCAGAGTACAGCTCCAACACCACGGTGTCTGGCATCAGCCAGGAGCTGCAGAATTACAACCTGCAGTCGCACAGGGGGCAGCATCGAGTCGATGAACAGCAGTACCACCTCCAGACCAGCAGGGGCAGAGCGGGCAGGACCGAGGAGGACAGGAGAGCGGGATCAGGACACAGGCGTCCCGCCAGGCAGCAAGAACCTCCAGCCTACACTGTGTCTTCGGTGAGAAGATGGTGCTCATTCTGTTTTGTGCAAGATTTTGTAAATTATTTTATTGGAATAGAAATTTTACCGTCTTATTCAACAGTCTGTCTTCTCTCAGGGTTGCGAGTCCGAACCCCAGCATGGAGCCACTCAGCGAAACAGCAACAGAGACCCCAAGAGCCAGCTGCACCGGCAGGCCCCACCTCCAGCCCGCCCGCGCTTGGACGCTTTTGAAACTGCTACTGAGGCTGGGGGCCACTACGCCTCACACGCTCACAGAGAACGCTCAGCGGGCCACAGAGGCCGCGCTCCCCACAACCCACAACCGAATCACCACCTCCCTCACCACCACCACCCCAACCCCACCCCTTACTGCCAACCCATCACCACGGTGACTGCATCTGCCTCCGTCACCGTCGCCGTTCACCCGCCCCCCCTGTCCAACCAGAGCCCAGCTTCCTCTTACCCAGCGTACACGGCGACAGACAGCTACTGCCCATCAGGCTCGGAGGAGGCGGACTCCTCCTTCCAGGATCCACATGTGCCGTCGGGCACCCACACGGGGGCCAGGGGGGACAAGGTGGAGGCCATGGAGCTACAAGACTTGGAGTGTGAGGCAGCTGAGAGGAGCAGTGGCAGGTGGGCAAGCTGAGGTGAGTTCTCGCTCTTTAATACCATCTCTTTCTGAAATTCCGAATTTTATCACAAAAATACTGACGATTCAATCTCTCTTTTTTCCAGTTCTGGAGGACAGAAGTACTTCGGCCAAAGATGGACTCCTCTGTTTGACTAAGCAGCTGGTTCGGCCTGGCACAGCCCAGCTCAGCATTGCCCAGCCTGGCACTCCCCTCCCAACCCCACCCGCAGCAAGGAACTCGCCAGTGTGGCCATAATGGTGCTCATTCTTACTGTAACTCAGCGGACTATTGTCTTAGATATTTCTATCTATATTTAAAAGATGTATACATGTAAATATGAACAAAAAAGTAGGTATAATTTTAGGAGCTGTACAACTCCTCATGTTAACAGACTGGGGCTGCCATTTTATATGGTGTGTGGGTGCATGTGTGTGTAAATGTGTGTTCATGTGTGCATGTGTGTGAGAGAGATAGTTCTCTGATTACTGTTCATCTATCTGTGGATCTGTGCCATTAGGAAGCTTCATCTAGGCAACAAGAAAAACCTGTCAGCATTCACTGTTGCTGCTTAAAATGTTTTAATAAGTCACATTTATAACTCTATGCAAATATCTCTTAAAACAAAAGAAGTGGTGTGTGTGTGCGTGCGTGCGTGTGCGTGTGTGTGTGTGTAGGGCTGTATAATGTGAAGCAGTCCCTTTATTTTCTGGCTTTTAAATCAGACACATCCTCAAAACAGACTAACATTTAAACTCATTTAAAACATGAGTGAAGCTGTTAGAATCATGAAACAAAGCGAGTGTGTGTGTATGTATGTGTGTGTATGTGTGTTTGTGCGTGAGCGTTTGATGTTGTATAAAAGGTACGCTTGTAAAACTATTAATTTGTTATCACAGACCTGTGGTAGTTATGAAACAATTACTGTTTAACTTGACACGCCATGCGTGCTATTTAAGACGAGCTGATATGAAGAAATTTTATAAAGGTGTTTCTTTTGTTTTGTTTTTTTTTTAGTTATCGCCTCAGCATTGAAACCTGTTTCTGCTTTCAGCCTTGTATCACTGTCTGTTGATCTCTGATCTCCGGTTGTATTTTACTGTAACTCGTCATATATTGTTTAACCCTAGCAGGCTCAGAACAGGTTCTGCCTTGTATCCTCTGCATACAAGCAGCGACCCCACCTCAGTAACTCACTCTACCGTCACAGGGACATCTGCATCACTGATTCTGGTACAGGGTCAACACGGGGCGCCGACTCCGTGGCTGTGTCTCGTGAATAAGCTAAGGTTCAGACAATACTGTATGACCCAACTCAACATGGCACTTGACTGCATTTACGCTTCATCCACAGGAATATCTCACCTAAAGTAGCTCTTCATATCCATTCAATAAGCTAAACCATGCAGCCTGCTAAGGAATAAGCTCTATATGGCCCGACAATGTGCTCTGTGTGTGTGTGTGTGTGTGTGTGTGTGTGTGTGTCCCGGTGTATGTTTGTGCATTTATATGCGTGTAAGGTAGTCTTCTGTCTATGTCCGTGCTGTCTCTTCAGTGACAGGAAAGACAACTGTCTCCAGTTCGGCCACAGCTGTCCAACACCGACCTCAAAAAAAAAAAAAAAAAAAAAGTTTCTCTGACATAATGCCATGACACTAATTGGATATCTCCTCTCAACTGCTAAATTGCACAGCCCAGAGCCTCGGGGTTCAGCTGTTACCCCGGCAGTCCCCTCTTTCCACCAGTAAATGGCCAGTTTATATTTGTACATGACTTCACACCAGTGTCCATCATGTATTTTACCTCCCCGGGCCTCCGTCCTTCACACTCTCTCCACCTCCACCATTCCACTTTTACACCCTCCCTTCTATCGTTCAACACGTTACATCAGCTGCTTGCATGAAATAGGTTGTTTTGTATGTTTTGTTTTGTTTTTTGTTTTTGTTTTTTTCATTTGTTTTCTCCCAATGTCACATTGGCAGTAGAGGAGAGATCATAGCTGGCAACTATTTTATTCATTTTTAAATGTTTTTGTTTATTTTTGTTTGATTGCGATATTTATATTTTTGTAATATAAAGTATGTTGGGGTTTTTTTCTTTCATTATTGTTGTGATGCCAGTGGATAACAAATGCAGGGATTTTTATGTCTATTGAAAAAAAAAACACTATTACAGTTTAATGTTTTTACATTAATGGAGTTTGATCTGTATAAAGTGCTTACTAATGTTAAATAGGAAAAAAAAGAGTATATAACATTTTACACTACAGGTCTCATCATAGCTCTTAGAGGATTTTAAAAGGAAAAAAAAAATCATTGGTTCTTCCAGGCTGCCATTTTGGTCTCGATTGATGTGGATGTATGCTGTTTTCAGTTACAAAGATAAATGTATGCCATATAATTTATTTATATGAAAATTTATTTTTGTAGTGTACATAGTAGTTGTCAAGGTATTTGACAGAAGTATATTTTTAAAGAGTTTATATGTAATGATATACCATAACAGAAAAAAAAAGCCTTAAGGTGCACACTTTCATTGCTAACTGTCTTGTGAGACAACATTGACACCTCCCCTTCAGTATTATGTTCGGATCCTTGGAGAGAGACAGCTGTTTCTATGGGTTTGTCAAAAGCTAGCCATGAAAGTAGAAAATTGTACTAGCTCTCTAAATATTAATGTTCAAACACTGATAGAATTCTAACAAATAAAAATATAACTTATTTGTCTCTTTGTTCATAACTTTAATAAATGGAAACATAAAAACAAGGCTGCGCTGTTTGTGAGTTTGACTTGATCGTCCTGCAGGTAAACATGACCTGCCCTCCCTCCCTCTCTCTCTCTCTCTCTCTCTCTCTTCCCTTGCTCTTCCCTCCCTCTGACACGTCCCGCAGTGTGCAACTCTTGACATCTGGTCTGGAGTCCTGCGGCCCACCCAGCTCCGCCCCCTGTGCCCCCCAACTCCGCTCCCTATTCCGTATGATTTTGATTGACAGCTTTATAGACTGCAAGGAAATTGGTTGTAGTTACAATACAGCTGGCCTGTTCAGAGTAATGAAAAAGGGCATGTGGCCTTGGGTTCGCTGCACTGAAGGCAAAAGAGTGAGAGCGCCCTGTCAACTGCATGGGTGGCGGCTATTTAATCTCATCGTCGAGGGTTTGTTAAAGAAATTTTTAAGCGCCCTGCAGGAAACTTGCTGGAGTGCTTCGATTCAAACACAAGTGTCCTCTCGGTCGTTCCAGACCACAAATGCAGGAGCGGCTTTCCCAAGCCACGATCTGGACGTGAACCTGGAGGAGGCTGAGGAACTCGCTGACCCTCTGAGCGGTGAGAGGCAGGCCATAGGCATGTCATTATCTTTTAAAGCCAATAAAGGAACGCAGCTCTCCTGCATGCTGTCCAACCAGGGCGAAGAGGCAGCCTGACATCTTACAAACGACAGGGCGTGTTCGAAACGCTGGGTGGCAGGGGGTTGTGTGTCGTGTTTTGAACTTTCCTGACGAGACTTGACTTTTTTATGTGGGTGCAGAGGTAGAGGCAAATGCACTTGTTGAACGATATACATAAAACATATTTATTAGGTCTTTGTTAATGTTTTCCTGCCTGCTAAATACTATAACTTTATAATAACTAATAACACACTCCATTAATCTGAAGCCTGCCACTCCATTAACGGAAAAATTGCTTAAAGGTGGGGTACCCGTGTGCACCCCATGCTTGTTTGTAGGTGACATGGTTCAGTGAGTTCTAATGTTGTTAAGATCTCTTTCACCAGCACTCCCCTCATCTGTTAGAGGACCCTGGGTCACCAAACCAGCACAGCCCCCCTACCCTGGCCCTGCCTTACCCTTTAGCCCCCCTCACCTCTAGCCTCCTTACAAACACACACACGCACACACACACACACATACACACACAGACCTGACCTCAGAGGTGGAATTGCACATATTCTGAAGAGTGCTTCACTGAAGCTAACGAGCTCCAGGTTGTTAATGAATGAGTGTTTCCTGTACTTGTCCTCTCAGCCAACTGAAAGGAGTTTTTTTTTTTTTTTTAAGTTTTTGGGGGGTGGGGGGAGGGGTCACGAAAAGGAAGAGAAAGGAGGCAATTAAGATGTTTTTTTCTGTGACTTTCTGCCCAGACTTAGTGACAATGGAGCAGACATGTAGTCCACAACAAAGCTTTTTTGTTAATCTTTTTTTTATCTTGACCAATGATCACTAGGAGAATTATATAAGGATTTATTGATTCCCGTTCCAGTCCGCCTTTTCCATCCGTCTCTCTCCCGTTTCCTCTTTCTATCCCTGTGTTCCCTGGAAGGCTTGTCCATTATCACCTGCCTGTAGAACTAAACCCTATAAATGTATACTCTCTCCTGTATGATGACTGATTGCTCTGTTGACATGACTGGATGGGACACACACACACATACACACAGGCATTGCGGTGAAATCCAGGCCCCGGTTTGCACATACATTATCATAAAACAAAGAAGGGTTAAAGAGTAAATCTGCAGGAGACATCACACTCCAGATCCAGACGACAGAAGGTTTTACCTTTGAGGCCTCACAGACACCTTGAAAAGCTTTCAACCATTTAAGTGTGTTTGCTTCTGTGTGTCTTTTGCTTGTAACGATATGAACAAGCACCCTTAAGTAGGTTGACGTCAAAGCTGCTAAAGTTTGTAAATACGTGATCTGAGTGGCGATGAATGATCATGGAGCGATAAGGAGCTGTATGTTTCAGCCGCTACTGACCTGTCGTTTCAAAAGGAAAAGATAAGATCACACCCAAGATGTATATGCACCATTTCACTTTTTAAAGTGGTTCCAGTGGTATAGTCTTGGCTTTGGTGGATACAAGATTGGCCTTTATTGTATTTAAACCAAGCCTGCGCTGTTTTCTAAGCTTTAGTGGTATGGGGGCACACATTTGTCGCTAAGATCTAAATGACAAAATCATTTCCACACTCTCATGAAAGACCGAAACTACAGTCACAACTGTAGTTAAGCTGTTAGTTTTTTAATCTATCTATAAGCACATGAATAGAACGTCATAAAGCACTAAATCTATAGATACTTTTCAAAGCCTCTTTAATCATAACCAATGTTTTAACAGTTACTCATAATGCTTTCTCTTTCAGGAGGTAAACGTGGGACTGAAAATAAAAAATAGCTGATTGCTTAGAAAAGTAACTTGGGAATTACCTTTAGGTATCTTTCTGAGCCACAATATTCTAAAAATGTGCACATAACTGTATTATTATAGCGATGGTGTTACATATGACCTGATCTGTCATTACTGTATGAGGCCGGTAACATATTCACTGAATAAGTTTACATGATGTTACAGAAATTAGTTGGAAATCTAATGCACACATTATCTATTTATCTCTGTTTGAGTTAATCAGATGTTAATAAAGCCTTGCTGAACTTGTTGGGAAGAACTCATTGTAACAGTTTCATGCCAAAACAAACCACTTATTAGTTCAAAACACTAGAATTTAAGATCTATGTCAGTAGTAAACAGACAAGAATGAGCATGAGAATAGCATTTGATATTTGACATACTGGGAGAAAGCAGTGATGAGCAGGTATTGTTGGGGTCACCAACTTATTAGTTAGCTAGTTGGTGACCCGTGTTGGGCAAGTTACTTTTAAAAAGTAGTTATAGTTACCAGTTACCTCTTAAAAGAAATTAAATGAGTGACTAAGTTACAATATTTTAAAAGTAATAATTACTGGTTAAAAAATTAGTAGATAATAAAAAAATATTACTAGTAAAAACAACTATTGCACTACTTTAAAAAATAAATGCGTTTTTATATGTCAAAGAATTTGGATCCCCTCTTAAGATGCATGTTGAAATTATTTATTATAAAACTGAATATATGATTAATGAAGCAAATGGACACGTCACACAATAAATTGCAAGCAGGAACTGCCACAATAATGTAAATTATTCAAATGTTACTGTGTTATAATAAGAGACAAGGCACCAATTAAATTTGATTTATAGCTGTAGATAGTATTTTTACATTTGTAAAAGATAATAAAACAGAAAAGATTTCAATAGATATCTGCACTTTCACTTTAAAGCGGTCTGTATCTCTGTCACGTAACGTGACGCACTTTGCAGCAATATGACCCCATCACTGGCCTTGACAATAAAGGTCAATTTGACCTCAATGGGCAAATTGACAGCTATGCAAATTAGATGATGACGTCATTTAGGACTCTCCCGACTGCAGAGTTGGCAACAATGTATCGGTTTTAAATGACGTCATCATCTAATTTGACCTAAATATGCAAATGAGCAGCTATGCAAATTAGATGATGACGTTGTTTAGAATTTTCCTGACTGAAGAACAATGTATCGCTTTTAAAGCAACATTGTATCTCTCTGACAGACTAGAACAGAGACACAGGTGGTGACCCTAAAAAACACATGAATGCCGTGCAGCTATGAGACAGTTATTCAACTCAAATGAGAATTTCTGGCCATGGAAAAAAGGGGTCTGTACCCCGTCCAGCAAACATTTTGTTGTCAGAACAAATGACAAGCCAAGTAGAGTGCAGGACGAGGAACCCAACCTGGATGAACATCAAACTGAATTGCTAAAGAATCTTTTCTTCCAATTTCTATTTCACAAAGACGACAAAAACAAGCATTTGAGTTTCTAAAGTTTACTAAAGTGGTGGAGATTAAATACAGCACAATAAAGTTTGGCATATGTGAATGGAGATCATCACAAATTTAGTTAGAAATCATTTAGTTAGTAATGAGATTTTGGTTTATTCTGAACTAAAACCTTTTGTGTTGCAGAGCTTACTTGCATTTGAACTGACAGTAAAAAGCCAAATGTCCTTGACTATAAGTCCGTGTAGCTGTGATTGCTCTCTGCAGAAGCTTTTGGTAGACACATTTTCAAATAGACCACTACTGTTTTCCAGCAACCATGTGAAATAAAAGAGACGAAGCAGTGAGGAGATCCAAGACAGTAAGGAAACCACATCCAGTTCTAAGAAACAGCTGACATTATTCACTGTGTGTCCAAAAGCGTTT
This sequence comes from Salarias fasciatus, assembly GCF_902148845.1. NCBI lineage: Eukaryota > Metazoa > Chordata > Actinopteri > Blenniiformes > Blenniidae > Salarias > Salarias fasciatus. Next base: position 18,417,362 of record NC_043756.1, read on the forward strand.
AAAGGAATCTGTTGCAATAGACATCCACCTACAGGGACAAAGCTTGTATCGCTCAGCCTCAAATCCCAATTTAAAAAAGGGAAGAAATTAGAATTTTTTACCAAATTTACTGTTGCTGTTGCCTGTTGACTCTGCATTCTGACATCAGTGTTAATGAAATACTTATTAGCAGCCTTTTCTTGTATTTTTTCAAACTTTTATCAGACACATCTCTGCTAAAGCTTGAGATCTAAGTTAAATACATTAGAATTACAAAAAAAATAAGGTCACATCGCCATTTAAATGAGATTAGAAAACATGTGAATGACAGACAGGTGAAAGGTGTGAAGAAGTCACTCAGAAGGGCAACTGGAAGTTAAGACAAATGGGAATAAGGGGGGTGGTTGATGGTGGATGGGAGTAGCCGAATGAGAGTAATTATAATGACTGATGTTGTTTACTCCCATTTCCCCTCGCATCATTTATTCTGTGGAGGTGGAAAACCCACCCACTCTGTCCTTGCTTTACAGACAAGTGGTGCAGAGTGGTGCCAAGATGTTGCATAATCTCTGCTCTTCCGCTAATACTGGGAACAGTAAGCCTTTCCTCAGCTGTCTATCCTCATTCACTAATGTTCTACTTCTATCTAACCTTTCTCTTTTTTTCTTACCTTTTCCATTTGCCTCATCTTTCTCCACCCCAGCCTCCCCTTTCCACTCTTTTGTTTTCATTACTGCCGTGTTGACACGACTGTGTGTGACTTGTGTGATTGGGCCAAGCACATGCGAAATGTTAGCATGATGTACAGCCGTTTACACCGAGGCTGACAAACTGAGGTTGGATGCTGTCATCCTTCCTTCCTTTTGTTTAATATAGTCCCGGTGGCATGCACAGACACACACTCCGAATGAGCACGCACCACCCACTTCTTTGTTTTAACTATGCTGTTTATCACTGCCAGCAAACATGCAACAATGTATGGAAACAGATGAGTCATCCCAAGATGGGGGACAGAAGAGGGAAGGAAAGACAGAAAGAAAGCCACAACTAAATATTTTCATCTGTGTCTGAGAGTGTTGAGCAAATTCTGCAATGATGAGCCTATGATTTTTATATGTCTATAACAGTTTTTCTCTTCGACTGTGGGCCATAAAACAAATAACAGGGGTACAAATTACTTAAAGTACAGTAAATTTGAGGAGGGTCTTTCCATGATGAAGGTAAACACTGTGGAATTCGCTAATGACGTACCCATTCAAAAAGACGAGAGGAGAGGAGAGGATTTTTTTTTTCTTTCCATCTGTGCTTATTGATTCTGGCACCATGACAGATGCCTAATGAGGAACAGGGCTGGAGGAGAGCTCTGGGGACCCCAGAGGGAGATTCAGTCTGAATAAGTGCACAGACACACGAACACACATACACACAAAAACAGATATGAGTACGTCTATGGACCTAAATGAGTTTGTCTCTTCTTTGTAGACGTAAAAATAAAGGCAATAAAAGAGTTTGCCCATTTGGGTAAAATTAGTTTAGAAGATGAATGGATGGATGGATGAATGGATGGATCTGTCTACAAATGCCCCAACTTCTAGTGAATTTTGCTCAACGTAAATCAATATAACATAAAATCATAAGCTAAATGAGCCAAAACAGCAGTGATATTGTGATCTCAACGCTGGTTCTTTGAAGTTCTGGAGCTACACCCAGTTGGTTTATTCATGCAATGCAAGTTTGCACCACAAGATGGTATGTCAAGTCACTCAGCTTGAGAAACAACATCCACAAAGGCTGATAGTCTTGGCTTATACACAGAGGTGTTCTTGTGATGAGCAGGTTTGTTCTATATACCCACCTGAACCCAATTTGAAGCACCAACCAAAAGGAAAACAATAGAGCAAATAGAGAAAGAAATGTCTTGCATAATGTAATTTAATGTTGAGAAGTTAATGCTTCACAAGTTACACTTACTAATTTAAGTTCCTTTGTTCCAAGATGATGTTGAGCCAGAGTATCCCTAAATTATATGAAACATATAGTTCAGTATTTTGGCTCTAGCAATGTATGTGCAACCCCATAAAGAGAGTAAAACAAGAAAATACACATGAACTGATGCAAGCATGTACACTGTAACTCAGAGAGAGGCATGACTGCAGTGGAAACTGTTGGAGAAGGATTCTAGAACAGGAAGTGTGTAATTATTGCAGACAGAGGGTCAGATAGATGGATGTGTGTATGTTTAACACTCCCACTAAATTTCCCTGCAATCTACTGGACTAATAGAAAGCAGGTGTGCGTGTGTGTGTGTGAGTGTGTGTGTGTGTGTTATACAGTATGTCAGTGTGAAAAAAAATGAAGCTAAATCTCAGGTTGCAGGCCGTTGAGTTTAGGAAATGAATGATGGACAGGGGTAATAGGATAAGAAAAGACTGAAAATGAGAAAAAAAAATCAGTCGATGTAGTGATGATAGCAGCGTAATTGTAGAAACATTTCATAGTTAATAGAGGATAATGAAAAAAAATTAAATTTTTACAAGAAGAAGGAAAGCAGTTTATTAAATGTTAATTTATTCCTTACAATTATAATGAATTTTACATTGGATGTGTCTTGTAACTCAAATTCTTGTTTATTCTCAGTTAAAATTGTACATTATCCATCACCTTTCAGTTTAATTCCTGATTGGTTGATGAAATAAACTATTCAGAACCAAACAGTTTTCTTTTCTAGTGAACCCTTAGTGATTAAAATGTAAACCTGTGAGGTTAATCAAGCGGGCGCACATACACGCACACGCACACACACACACACAAACACACACTTCATCTTAAATGTAAAAAATATATGCCTGTGTGTGTGTGTGTGTGTGTGTGTGTGTGTGTGTGTGTGTGTGTGTGTGTGTGTGTGTGTGTGTGTGTGTGTGTGTGTGTCCGGGTTTTCCTATGTTGAGGGGACAAAATGTCCCCACAACATAGGAAAACCAGGCACAATGTCATTTGTGGGGACATTTCTTGGGTCCCCATGAGGGGAAACAGTGTTTTCTTGGCCATGTTGCTGTTACTGAAAAAAGTAAAAGTGCAAAAACATTTATTTAGGGCTCGGCATTGTTTTGGTTTGGGTTAGGTTTAGGGTAAGGGCAGAGGCAGAGAGTGGGTCTCAGTACAGAGGGGGCGGAGCATTCTCGATGGGCCCTTATGATAGTAATTTTACCATTCAAACAATACCTCATCCTACCATCAAACAACACACTAACGCTCACTTTTATTGAGCCAAGCAAACCTATATGCCTCAGAAAGCAGAATAAAGTCACAAACTTGTTCTGAAGAACAAATACACATACGCACACACACACACACACACACACACGCACACACACACACACACACACACACACACACACACACACACACACACACACACGCACACAACTGCAGCCTGACAGCTGTCAATCTCTGAGCGTTCGCTGTCCATGGTGCTGAAAAATCAGATAAAAACTCACTGGCTAAATCTGTACCATCTTTGATACAGCTTAAATATAAAATGAACACAGCTGGTCTAAAATTACACAATCTATTCAGATAGATATAGACACAGCTATCTATATCTTTTGGAATTCACGTATATTGAAAAAAAAATAGACTTGGCGGTCTCTTATAGTTGAGAGCAACACAAGGCACATTCAAATAGGCAGGTTTTTAAGACCACAGCATTCTGATAAAGTTAATATTTTTGAAGGTTTCACTGACTCACCAGTGGCTCCGATGTTAGGTTTTCGGTAGTACCGCTAGCGGCTAGCATAGTGTTTAGCATACTGTTTAACTTCCCTCCAAAGAGTTCTGACCAAGTGCAAAGAAAAAACTTGTTCATGCAGCACAGCCAATCAGCGCTGGCTTACAGCTCTGATGCATTCATGGACAGTCATAATGTAAGAATTGGCAAATTGGAGCCCACAATCATATGCATATACCTTCTCGCACACACTGCGCATTTTATTATAATAATTTATTTACGATTAAATGTGAACACATCACATGAAAAGGGGCCCTATGACCTTGTGGGCCCTAAGGCGAAAGCCCCCTTGCCCCCACTCTGGCTCCGCTACAGGGTAAGGGTCAGGGTTAGGAGTTAGACATGAATGGGAGTCAATGGAAGGTCCCCACAAGAGTGGGAAACCCAACGTGTGTGTGTGTGTGTGTGTGTGTGTGTGTGTGTGTGTGTGTGTGTGTGTGTGTGTGTGTGTGTGTGTGTGTGTGTGTGTGTTTGGTGTGTGAATTTGTGCGTGCAGATATGCACAGACTTACTGTGCTGTTTCACATTGGTCACACAATCTCCTTTTTTTTTTCTCAGCCAATCCCCAGCTTCCTCTAAAGGTAATAAAGCGGCATGCTTTAAAAAGGCCTGGAATTGAAACTTAGATGGCAACCCAGGGACTATGTGATTACTTATGAAAAATATAAAAGGAAACAGAAAATTTATGGTCTGTATAGATGTAAAGTTTCTCCACCTTAATAGACCTCCAAAGGTGGCACGTGAAAGATGCAGGAAGGGTTATGTAAGGTCAAGGTCTGCTCCTCAAGGCAGAATTTCACACTTGCTTTCTGTGACTTCTCACAGGAGACATTGAGAGGCAGCAGAGCCTGGAACAGTCCTGATTTCCTTCTCTGTGCACAGATTCATATTCCTTTTTCTTCTATCTTTTTTTTTTTTTTTTTTTTTTTTTTGCTGCATGGCTCATGCATGTGTGAGTTTGTGTACATGTAGGTGATTGGTAGCAGGGTAGTGAAGATGGGGCGTGGTCAGAGGAACCATACCAGCTCCAAACGCTCCTTATCTCAGCTCTCATATTTTCTTTTTGTGGTATAGAGCAGGAGACACCACACAGAGCTTAAATTAAAAAAAAAAAAAAAAAAAAAGAGAAGCCTGAGCTGGTTTGTGCAGTGAGACAGGCATCAGTCAGGTCATGTTGGACCACTGCAGCCCAGCCAGGTTGGTAATGGCTGTGGTCTGGATCAGAACCGGTAATGGGATTGGTCTGGCTCAGTCAGAACTGACTAATTTGCCGGCAGCTGTGCAGTTCCTTGCCTCAGTGAGTCCAGGATTTGCTCCAGGGACTGATAGCCATGCTCTCAGGCCAAACCACAAGGTTAAAAAAAAAAAAAAAAATCAACTATACTGTACTACAGTGGCTCCGTGATTTGGATCTTTCAGATGCTATAAGTATAGACTGTATTTTTTTTGGAGTGTGACGTTTCATTTGCAAATGATAAAAAATGAAAATGATTGATGCATTTTTTGCCCTCATTGTCTTTTCTATATTTTGCCCTAATTCATGCATTAAAATGATTTTTTTTTTTTGACAGAATGATAAGAATGGCTTACTTCCAAACTCAGGACTGCAAAAAAATTACTCAACTTCACCACTAATACTTATTAATTTGTGGCTGTCTAATTTTCTCTTTGTTTTTCTGAATATGCATGTCTCTTTTAATTAGATAAATCAGTCTTCAGCTCCTTTTAAAATCCCACACCATGTCTGGATATTGACTTAAAGTCTTCTGGTCCAGCTGCCCAGTTAGTTGGTCACATCAAGCTGCAATCAGGCTTCCAATCCAGCCATGAAAGCAGGCAGACATGTGGAGGGGTTGCTGCCCCGCTGCGTGACATCTCATCTCTGAGCGCTGTAATAATCACAGAGTAACAGTACAGTAAAAGCACAAGTGGTTTACACTACATTTCCCCTTGCATCCACATGTGTGCCCATACAGGCACAGCCACACGCACACACACACACACACACACACACACACACACACACACACACGTACAAACACATGCGCAAAAACACAAAAACATCAGTGTGTGGGTTTCCACTTTGGGCTTAAACCACACTTGAATTTTTTTTTTGCCGCGGGTTTTCTTTCCGTCTTTCTCTCTCGCCCTCTCTTTTTTTGCGTTTGCCAGCAACCTTGTTCCAAACCCATATGCTGATGTTTTTACAAGACCTAGGCACACACAGCACCCCGCACGTGGAGTGATCAAGCCCTGATTGACCTACATGTTGGCCCAGGAAGGCAAACAGGGGTGGAGCTGACAGTGAACCCCAGCCAGTGGTTTATGATTTCAAGTGCTACTTCTCAGAGACACAAAGACACAGTAAATATTTCACTGCACAGAACTCCAGCATTGAAAACAATTAAGATAGATTTAAAAATACTAAATTCCAAGAACAGGTTAAAGTGAAGCATTATGACATGAAAGTGGATTAGTCATGGACAATATCATGAACAAATATAAAAGGAATAAAATGACATAATATAAGGACAAATTCACAAAAAAACAAAATGGATTAAAGGAAATAATTCAAATAAATCACTCATTCTACAAGTCATAAACTCAAATTTAAACATTGAAGAGCTCCCACTGCAAAAGCTTGGTCCCCTTAAATTACACTCTTGGCTTTGGAATGACAAGAGGGAACCCAATGGATTTAATTCTGTAAACGAGCTCACAGGGCTCAACATTTCCTGCAGACATGGCATTCTTCTTTGTTTGCATTTTATAATCAAAATAGCAACCAATGTAAATGTGAAAACCTATCATGGAAAAGTTTACATTCTGAGATTTTTAGTTTTGAACACATCTGGTGGAATACTTCTGAGAGAAAATTAGAGAAATTCAACTTTATTTTTGTATGAATTGTTTTTTCACCTTACAGATGTCTGAACCAACAACTTCAGTGTTATTTCCATGTTGGAAAATGTGCGTCAAGAACCGAGGAAAGAGGTGAACCAGCGCACACTTACCCGCCATATGTGCACACACCTGTAAACACACATTTCAGCTCAGACACAAACACACAAGTCTAAAGGCTTGCAGCTTTCCTACCACAGAAATTCTGAGGTCTAATCCAGAACTTAGTAGACCATTTTAAACACATTCTGCAGCTAACAGACTGCATTGCATCAATCTTACACTTATAACGTGCACACATACACTACATACCATGACTTGTACTTGTATATTTAGTGGGATTCAAGTGGTAAAAGCGTGCATTAACAGCCACTTAACCACACACAGACAGAGGCACAAGAAGTGCATTGTAGTACTTTACACACACACGCACACACACAGTCGATGCATGCATGTGCAGGCACACACACACACACACACACACACACACACACACACACACACACACACACACACACACACACAGGTTTGTGCACAAACTCAAATGCCATTACGTGTGTTTAAACAACCGTTTCCTGGTGCAATATGCAGGGCCACTCTGGTTCTGGCTGGAGCCCTTGGGTGATTTGTCAGTTTGAGCCATGCGGCCCGGGAACCCCTCAAAGTTTGCTTTGGGTTCCGGAGGGACACACTGTGGGACCTCTGAATTCCTGGCCATGGTATGCACTCTGCTTCACCCCCTGGACCCTCACGTCTTGAATGCATGACACAAATGCATGCACTCACGTTGATGAGAACATAAGCACATGCTCAGTGGAGGTGTACATTTTCAGGAGTGAACACATTTTCACATTACAGACTCACAGCACAGTCATTGTTTCACACATTCCAAGATACTTTTTAACCCATGAACTGTTAATGAGCGAAAAACAGGTTTACCTCAAAAATCAGGATTAGTCAAACCACACACATGCACAGGAACATGCACGTATGCACGCTCTTATGCACTTATGCACTCATGCGCTCACAAATGCTATTGAAACTACAATTTTATCACTGTTTGCAAATCGTAGGAGACAATTATCTCATACGATCACTCATAAAATCAAAAGTTGCATACAAAAACCCAAAAACTATCCCAACATTCATTTAATTAATTTAATCAGATTTTCTGTATCAGTGATTCTTCGACACTGTTGTTCATTTTTTGAAACTCCACTGACTTCTTTCATCAAATTAAATTACAACTCAAATACAAAAAAAAAAAAAAAATCTGATGATTGCATATGTGACTGGTAAATTGTCCAGGGTGTATTTCATCCACGCCCAAAAGTGGCTGGGATTGGCTCCAGCACCCTGTGAACCTGAACAAGATAAGCGATAAAGAAGATGAATGAATGAATGAATTATATATATCAAAATAATTGATTGAGGCATTTTTTTTGTAGTCAAAATATAATTACTTTGGATGAATGTAATTGTATGTCCCAAATGACAGGAATTTAAACTTGTCTAAATAGCTTCTCATTTGCATATTTAGTTACAAATTAGGTGATGACGTCATTTAAAAACGATACATTGTTGCCAACTCTCCCGTCGGTAGCGTTCTAAATGACGTCATCACCTACTCAGTAGAATATTATGGAATACATTAAAACAGTGATTAGGAAAGGTATGATATTTAAAGGAAAACAAATTCGATAAGGTCATAAAATAAGTAAAATCTATCGTTTAGTGGAAGGTTCAAGTAAATTATAGTGTTGTAAGGTCTGATTCTAAACAAATAATAACATATATTATTTTAGAAAGCAATAATAGTGATTTATTATTATTATTATTATTATTATTATTATTATTATTATTATTATTATTATTAGTAGTAGTAGTAGTAGTAGTAGTAGCAGTAGTAGTAGTAGTAGTATCTTTTCACCTGAAACCAATTTTTAAACTTCAATTCCCAGAATGCAAAGTAGATCTGGTCCCTGACTGATGTCGTCATCTCAACCAGCCAATCTCCTTCTGCTGTGTGGAACCGCGCGGAAGAGGGAAGTTCGGTTTGTTTATATCGCCGCACGAAGTCTCAGCGTTTGTCCCCAGAAAATACGGCGAATAAGTAAATGTAGATAACTACAGCTCTTTGAATGTGTGAGTATAACCGCTGCATGCTTTATTTCTCACGTCAGTACATATTTGAAGATCTAGCTGGAAGTGATCAGACTGTAAGATGTAAGATATTTCAAAATGAAATGTACAACATTTGTCATGATTTCACTGATCCGCGATATTGTTAGAGACACAGTGGCACTCAGCAGCAATAGTTTGTTGTTTCTTATGATCTTTAGGTGAAAACTATCCGTTTTAACAGTGTGTGACTGACATCTGCGGAATAGAGGAAACACTGGCATCCTGTGGTGAGATGCAGGTCTTCATGCGGGTGGCTGCGGTTTGAACAAACAAGACATTGGTTTATTTAAAAATTGTGAAAAAAAGCACTCGCAATCACAAAACTATATATGTTTTATGTTTGTATTTTGAGACCTACTCTCAAAGTATCCGGAGGGATTGAAATTGGATTCAGTTACTGGTGTTAAATAGTGAATCGACACTATATGTTGCCATTTGGAGAAAAATGTACCCCATCCCTTAAAAATAAACAAAAATAGCAACTTCACAAAAATATTTCACTAAAATGGAATACTGAAACCAAATGGAGCAGTTTCAAGAACTGATTCTGTTTTTTCATTATTGTGCTGCATCCTCACTTTATAGCATAGTAATAAAATGTATGTCAATTAAAAGCCTGCCACTTTGCTTATTGTATTGCATTTACATGATGCAAAACCACACAATGAATATAACTAGACAGAATACAGAAGAAAAGAGGACTTTTGAGTCTGATATTTGTGACAGGGTAGTCAAGTAGAAACCTGGTCTAAAGTGAACATGACAACTGACAAAGATACATTCAGAGGAGCAGATTGTTACCCTTTTATTGGCTTATTAAATAAGAGATAAAAACCTTGCTTGAAGGGCCCAAATATTCTACATGGGAATTATTTGTGATTTACTTGAGTGCATTTCAGAACTTGTACCTTTTAATTGGGAAATTAAGTTCATATGTACTTTATCATATGTACTTTTTAAGTATCTACGCTGCCACTAAGGGAAGAAAAAACTTTATTGCCAGTGTTTTTATTATTTTTTTTTTTTATAGTGAGCAGTGAATAAAGGAATGGGCAGCATATTAATCAATTAGGGTTGAGTTGGTTACACTAAAGATAAATGAACATTTCTGGACTTAGATACTTTATTATTGTAATTTAATATGTGCATAATTACATACCTGAAACAGAAGGAAATTAAATTTGTCAGCTGTCTGCACAAAAATATCCAAATAAACAAACATTTATAATTATATTATTTAATGCACTGAAAATAGCAGAATATTAAAAAGAAAGCTACATTATATAAAAGATTCGCAGAGGTTAGGTAAATGTAAAATAAGCCACAAATACAAATTACACAAACAACAAAAGCTAAGTTGGTGAAGATAAAGGCCACTGTTTTACAAGAAAATTCATAATGATCTCTTGACTCAATTTCTGTATTTATCCATCTGTCTCCTGCCCCATCGTGCCGCACATGAATGCATCTTTATTTGTTATTAGTTAAACCAAACATCTCTTTTTCTAACAGTTTCTCTGACTGAATTTACTTAACTCTAATGTATTCTAGGTGTTCTCGAATATAACACACTAAAGCATACTAAAGTAAATTTGCAGAAAGTGATGTTTAACTGATTTGATTATACTGAAATAACGTCAACAGTCACATAATTTGAACGGCAAACTGAGCGAAACCCAAAGTCCACAAACTGAGTTTAACAAATCTTCAAAGATAATATTTGAGCAGTCACATCTCGTTCCTGCTCCCGAAAATGTTCAGCCAACTTCAGAGCTGCTGACCAGTGTGTTTGTACACAGACGTGTGTTATTCTACTTGTATGACATGGGTCTGCACCATTAACCCGTGGCACTATATGCAGCTGCATATATATATAGTGCTTGTATCTTTCTTTGCGATTAAGATTGTTGGCGAGAATGTCTCCTGTAAGGCATTCGGCATGAGCTCTTTTCCACCTTTGCTGCAAAACTGAGCCCCGAAGACACAAGTCAACAAGAGGCGTTTGTTCCTAATTTGGTCTGTTTTTTTTTTCCCTCCCCAAAAAATGAGTATTTATATATTCACATCAGTGAGCCATAGGGGCTTTCCAGCAGAGATGATGGCAAGACATTAAACAAATCGTGTGTAACGAGGTGACCATAAAACACAACCCTGTGGTGTCCCACACAGACCTGTCATTATGGCAAAAAACAACAAATACACACACACACACACACACACACACACACACACACACACACACACACACACACACACACACACACACACATACACGCACGCACGATTCTCAGCCTATATGCTGATATGAAACACATCCTTACACACACACACACCAGTTATCTGCCCCACATGGTTTTCTCCCAGTCTTCATAAAAGGTGAAGAATGTACTGTTTATTTCTCAGTAGGCAGTCGTGAATGTGTGGGAGAAAGCTTGATGGCTTAAAGGTTTTAATCGTTAAATTGCAGTGATAAGAAGTTAAGACAACCATATTAAAACACTTTTCCCCAATTTATTTTCTGCTTTTTTTTTCTCTGACATGTTATTGTAATAGCCACATGGAAAGTTGTGGTTGTAGATGTAGGCCACACATGCAGAAACGTCAGTATTCGATTTAAAAAAGTTAGTGGTGTGAAAGAAAGTGTGTGTGTGTGTGACAAGGACAGCCAGTAAGTAATACTAAATAATCAAAGGTTCAACAATGTATTTTTTCATTGATTTTCTGTTCATAAAGAATCCACTTTTTAAAGTTTATTAGAATAAAATTTCCCATCATTGTTTAAAGGATGATGCCATCTTCTACAGTTTTGGCAGGCAGTGCATAATGCATGGGCACTGCTGATTTTTATTTGTTGAGGTTATTGAGCTTGCTTCTCCCTCCAAAGGGCAGCAAAGAGAGCAGATGATATCAAGGGTCAGCCAAGTCCTTGCATAAAAGAATATACCGGTGTATATTGTAGGATGGTAGTGGTCTGTTTTGTTTGCTTCTGCCACCCTCACCAACCACTGCAGGTCCATTGTGTACATTATCTACTGAGGCACTTTATCTAGAGTGTGTATTTTGGAAAATAAGGTGGTTTCTTGTACATGAGACAGTTTTCAGATGATCAACAGTATAGTGAGCTTCTTTTGTACATTTGCATTTTGGGTTGTTGGCCCACCGTTTGCCTCGTTAGACTTTTATGACCACACAGCCACAATTTTCATAGTATCCTATTCTTTGGTTTTCCATCTTGTTCTTTTTTAGCACAATAGTATATCCTTTCTTATTTTGTATGCACATCCTCACCTAAAAACAATATTATGATATTTGATTTGTCAAAAGATTCGTATCTATGACCTGAGGTCGCTCCCTTGGCTGTGTATGTAACACTTCAAGAAATCATAACACTTAGTATTATATGTTGTGTGGATTTGATAGCGCCCTTATTGTTTGTCTATTCTAGGATCGGTCTCGGCTCCTCCGTCGGGTTTCCTGGACGAGCAGCCAAATGTCCGCGGTGCAGCCCCCCGGCCAGCTCCAGCATGCAGCAGAGTCCGTGCTGGATGTCCAGGGGATGCAGTTCTGGCTCGACAAAGCGGTGGCTTGGAGCCAGGCTGACGGCCCAGACTCGCAGAGAGACACCTGCCTGCACTTGAGCAGGCTGAGGGATTTCCTCCAGCAACTTCTCACACACATCCACAACATGGTGAGCAGATGTAGCGAAAGGCTGAGCTCACATGTGCGCGGCCAGTATTTTGTTGATGTTGTTGTCACATTGCAAGCGTGGCTCCGAGATTTATATTCTTGACACATTAAAATCATCTGTTCTTACTCGATAAACCCTGGATTTCCAATTAAAAGGTTTGCATTCACCAAAAGCCTCGTTTCACTCTCCCCACACCTAAAGAAAACAAACGAGAACCGCTAATCAATTAGGCTGAACATCTAAGCAGCCGTCTCATTAATGAAGCACCAAGTTAATTCAAACACAAGTAAGCATTGCACTCTTTCCCAAACACCAACACTCCGACTGGCTGTCCGAGCCAAGGCTTCCACAGAGAGTCCAGAGATGGCAACAAATGCTGCTCTGTGCTGTGCAGAGGTTGTGTGTGTCTGCCTGGCAGCACAGCAATGTTGAATTAGTCAGGTAATAGCCGCATTGGGACCTCGAGCGCTAACCTAATGTATCCCTATATCAGGTCCAGCAAATTTGGGAAGGGGCAGAGGACAGGGGGGCTGCAGTGCTGTGAGATTTCAGCGGTCCTGTGGTCGTATCAGCTCTTACCAGCTCGTTCTCCTCCAGACTTTCTGTCCTCCTGCTTTCATAACCTGATTTTTTTTTTTTTTTTTTAATTTTCTTCAGGGTCTTCTCTATTTCTCACATCAGGGATCTCTTTTCTAGTCAGTCTCACGGTGCCCCTGCAAGTTTTAATTTGCAACGGTCCACACATATGTTTTATTGTAACTCTTTGGTAATCAAATCAATCTCAGAGCCTCTGTGTGTCGTACTTTTGACTTTGTGTCTGCTTTGGCTGCGAGCTGTATATTTTTATAGATCATGAGCAGGCTGGGGTTTAGTTTTCTCTGTCTGCCTCATTCTCTGGTAGCATTGTTGAGGTCGTACGTCATGCAGAGGTGTCAGCGTATGTAGAATGATGGAATGGATACAAAGAAAGAGAACGGTATAGCCTAATTGGGCTGAAGTCTTTTTCTTTTTTTCTCTGGGAGCGGACTCGTAAAAGACCAGCTGAGGATAGCCTGCTTCTTGGCAGCATCTCGCATCCTTTGATGACTTTACAACTTTCCCGTGGCTTATGGTCTAACATGAGAAATACTCGAGTTATTGTTCATTTCCAGGTTTACACTTGGTTAGAGCAGTGAAGGATGTTTTCCCTCACCGTACTGCCTTTGGCAATGGGAAAGTGAGTCTTTAGGAAGTATTCCTTTTTTGCTTTCTGACAGAGGTGCCGGCTGAGACGAACAATACATCCCTGATATCTGTTCATTCGTTATAAAATTAGAACCAGAGGGTGTTTTCCTTTCTTTCCCCTTAGTTACCTTGACTTAACAGCTGGTTTGACTGCGACTGAGACAATCTAAATCAATCCATCTGTAACTTAAAGCTGTTTTAAAACTCGCTGGTATAAAATTTTGAAAATGACAGTTTACAGTTTTACAGGTTGTTATGTAACCACCTAAAGCAGCAGCAGGCAATTACTTTTCCCAAGGGGCGACATGATATGCCAGGCGTTCTACAAAGGGCCATATGTTAGATAGTTCTGGTGCTTTTGCTCCAAAACTGTGAAGTTCTTGGACTTTATTCTTCAGGATGTTCCCTGTGTGACGTGTCTTCCGTGACCTTCCTGAAGCCTTCACTTTTCACAAAGTTAAATGATTCTATGTCTTGTAACGTCATTGTCATAATGATCTGCATTATTTTGGGCAGACAGGATTCCACTGGCAACCATTGTAATCTTTGAGATGAATGCGTTTTTTCATTGTTTATATGCAAGTTTTTCACAGTCTAGCCTAACTTGGTTTCTTTTTCTGGCTGAAAAAGCTTCCAAACTGTGCTGGTTTTTGCAAGGGGATGTCTCCCCAACTCAAGCACAAACTACTCTCCACAAAAAGCATATTGAATTTTCATTTGACTTGACTCAGTAAGAACTTTGGAAGCTACATATTATCAAACATACTTCAATCTACCTCCTCTTTTGTTATTTTGTGCAATAAGCTACCATTATTAGTAAAGTTAAACAACGGACTCATCTACATATAGGCATGTATTGACTGTTGCTTTAAAACAGTCACATAATTCTGTATTGTTAGTTTAAATCCCTTTTCAATACAGTGAAACAGACTGATTTGGTCTGAAAAAATGGATGGAGACTATTGGGAATGTGACAGCACACTCTAGTTTATCTTATGTGCTTCCTATATTTAGTTTGCTCTTTATTGTTGAGGTCTGACTGATTGTTTACTCATCAATAGTAAAAGGCATAAGTGTTACTCCGCTGTTCTCCTTTACACCATCTATAAACTTGTCTCATTTGGCCCCTTCACAAGTATATAATCCGTCACTTCTGTCTGGCACGTCTGCAACAATCTAAACAAGATATCTCTTCTGAAAAGCCATTTATGATGACAGACAGCGATGACAAGGCTTTGATGCTCACTTCACTGTGGTCGTTCAGAATAATTAGCTCGTGTTATGATATTTCATTCTCCTGGGAACATTTCTGAACTCAGACAGTATTGGGTAGACAGTATTTTAAAGGGAAATTCCTTTTCAGTTCTGTAAATGCGCACACAGAACATTTTACAGGTGGACTGACGGGAATGCCAAGTGGGCGCTCTGTGTTACAGACTGCGGTGCTGGTGGTGTGTTGTGTCAAGAGAAACTCTGGCTTGTTACCATTGTGCTTCCCATTAATGTGATCTCATTTGATGAGTCAGGTGACCCCCCCCCCCCCCCCCAAATATCTGATGCTCTGTGTGAACCAAAACCTGAAGCTGATTTAACTTTGCAGTTTAGACTAATTCAAAACTTCTACATGTTTAATTTTTAGCATTTGTGATGGAAAAATTTCATTGCTAATGATCATTGTTGGATTTTTACTTCATTCAGTCAGGGTAGCTCATCCATCTTTGTCCAGTTAATAGTCCTCAGGTTTACTTCCAGCTGCTATTTCACATTTGACTGTGTGGGGTTTCCCAGCATTTGAGGCGTGGCTGTAGATTTTAATCACCTCAGAGATGAAATGTATAGTGAAGGCAGTTTATATGGGTCGAATAACAAGTGACTCTAAATGCACGTAAACATGATTCATGCACACGTGCAGACGCGCTTGTAAATTCAAGTCATGCGTCACGTCTTTGATCTGCTTCCTGCATCCCAACCCGGTCGTGATACTGTAAAAAAAAAAAAATAATAATAATAATGTATTAAGCCCAGAAAACTAATAAGATGGATGGAAAACAAGGTTTCTTCATCTGTTTATTGCAAAGCTTTTCTCCAAAAGTGAAGGCATCTGGTCCGGTCCGCTGCTTGACCTGAGAGCTGGTGTGTTCTGCCTCACAGCGGGTCACTGAGAGACAAGGCCAGAGCCAGTTCAGCTTTTATTTGAGTTGAAACAAAACATAGATAGTTTTAGGGTTCAGTTGTGCTGATCGTCAAGCATCCTAAATGGAAAGAGTCACAACACACACTGACCTTGTTTTTGTCATAAACCTTTCCGTGACCTTCTATTAACCACCAGGGGAAATGAGCTATTATCAAAACTAAAATGTACACCGACTCACGAATAATGGTTGCAAGCGCCAAGCCATAGCTTTAACCTTCCTGGGGTATTTTAATTGGCCATGAGGTAAAAAAAAAAAAAAAAAAAAATGCATGATCTGTTATTCTGCAGGATAAACAAGTACAGACACACATATACTTAATGTGTTCCAGAGTCCCTCTCTGGTGTGTGTTCTGTTTTCTGTATCTCTCACTATTGACACTATGGAAGGAGTTCTGACAAGACCAAAACACAGGAAACAAATGTGATGTGCGAACAATGTACTGTACACCTGTGTGTGTGTGTGTGTGCGTGTGTGTGTTATTTGGCTTCATTCCATTGCTCATTAGGTACAATTAGGTTTGTTTGCATCTCCTCGTGTTTAGTGTTAGACATGGTTGTTAATTTGAAAGGAAAATGCAGTAAAGGTTAAACTACAGACAGTCTCTACTTTGGTTACAATAGTGTGATTATATGGGTGTGTGTGTGTATGCTTTCCAAAGGTATTAAGATTTTAAAAAGTGTTTATGTCTGGTTGCATGCCCTTTTCTCTGTCTGTAAGAGCTCCACAGCAGAAACCATGCAGAGGCTGCCTCTCTTGGGCCAGTTCCTGGGTTACCTGTGCTGGAACCCGTTCGTGACTGCTGATGGTAAGTACACCCTCTGCACTCCATCAGAAGGGTTTCTGAATTGTTTAACAAATCTGTAGTGATGATAATTCTCGTGACGTGGTGTGTCGTGTGACATGTACGGGTGTATTGTCTGCAGGCTCGAGCAGAGGACTCCTGCTTCAGTGTGTTTTGGGGCTGCACTCAGAGCATCCCAGCAGTGCTGTGGAAAGAAAAGCCAACCAGTGGATTCGGGTAGGAAGAGGCTCTAACTATCAGTGTTTACACACACGTTCATACAATGTCATTTCTGTTGTTACAAGTTGTTGAGTTTATCAAAAAAAAAAAAAAAAAAAAAAAATCAGTTGTAACTCTGAGCCTGAACTATTAGTTTCTATGGCCTGATTAGTTCTGGATAGGCCTGACATACTGTTAAGTTGGCAACTACAGATCGTTCTTTTGCTAATACTTTTAAAAGTATCTCAACTGACTGCCTTTGGGCTGCCGAAGAGATTCTGTCTAATGTGTTTTTAATAGTAGTTTACACGCCAATGCTGTCTTTTCCCTTCTAATTGGGCATGGATGATGAATGAAGGAAGATTGAGCCTCCTGTTATGTTAACAGACTTTTCCCCCCCAAATCGTAAAGTGTATTTTGAAAGCAGATTGACTCTTTTAGTGTCTCTTCTCACCGGAGAAGGGTCAGTCTTTCTGTAACGTTCAGCCAAGCCTACTTACTGTGGGTGTTCTCCGGGCGCGCACACAAAAGAGGGAAAGACAACAGAGGGAAGAAAAGACTTTGCAAATTTCAACTTTGAGAGAGAGTTCACACAGATGGCCTATGATAAACAATGTGGAACCTTCACATTTTTGCCAGATTAACTGTGTTTTTGTATTCTTTTGATTAATTCTCATCTAATAAAACATCTTGCTAATTGAAACAGTGCCTTGAAAGTAAACCTTGATTTTTCCAGATGGTCTTTGACCCAAAGGAGGAGAAACGGAGTGCATGCGGTATTGTTAGCATCTGTGTCGGCGTTGTTTTTGTGTGGGCATATGTTTTCCTATACGAGGTATCATAGTGAATACATCAACATGTCGAACAGAAATAAACTGGTATTTTGAAATTGAATGAACGAATGATGTGACTGAAGACAAGTAGATGATGTTACTCTCTTTGTGTTTTGGGATTTGTTCTACTTTTTTGTTTGTTTTGTCACACTTGGTGAGCTGAGTCGATCAGACTTGGTTGATGGGTTGTTTTCAGTTTTACATAGCAGCAGCTACAGAATTACATTGAAATCACAGTCCTAAAAACTAGATATAAAGAAAATCAAAGAGCATTTATAAGACAAAAGGCAGTGAAAACATGAAAATAAACAGTTTAGAAAATCAAAATGAAGCTTATGAAAGTGCATTTAGAATAGTGGAAGTAGAATGATTAAAAGGAGTAATGTAAAATCATGAGAATGCTGCAATGAACCATAAAATTTGAGACAGTTTGAGGCAGACTTCAGTTCAATACACTCATAGCCACCTCTGCAGCCTCTCCTCATTGTCCTCATGCTGTCCTCTGTAGAAGCTTCCCCTCACCACAGAAATGATGGGAAGCTCAGCAAAACCATTCTACCACAGCTCGGTCTGTTTGGAGGAGTGGGGCCGATAAGTGGTCTTAGACCAGAGATGGTCTGTCTCCGTCTCCTCGTGTCTGCTTTGTGTTGGGCCGCATGTCCCGGAATTCAGAATATAGCCTTTTTTTGTGTGTGTTTGTCTTGTGTGAACTTACTACCAACGTTGTTTTCTTTCTGCCTTCATAATCACCTGATGCTGCAAATGTTCTTTTGTTTGTCTTTTTGACATGTTTTTGTGTGTCAGCTCAAATAGTCTCTGCTACTGCATATCGATTGTCACCCCATATATTTTTCTCATTAAGTTACAGTATTGCATGAAGTGTCTTGTCATTTTGAAATGTCTTTGCCCTTCCTTTAACCTCCACATCTGTGTGTTCCCACTGACTTTGATATATTCTGGGTACAGCCACATAGCTGCAGGCCATGTCAGATCGCCATTAACTCAATTGGTGTGTTTTTCAACATCCTGTAGAAGCAGAAGGGGACCACACAGTGCAGCTGTAATATAGCATGATGTTTGAGGAGATGACAGATGTGTAAAGCATGACAGTGTAATATTAGAGGCCCAGAAGATGGACCGTTTGATAGTTTAATCTTTGATGTGTATCTCCAGCAATTGAAAGAGGGTGAACCACAGGTAGGCCCTGGAGCCACTGTGGCTGCTTTGTAGTTTTAAAGCCTTTTCTGACTCTTTCCTCATAATGGACGCTATAATTTGTTTTTTCATGCGAAGTTTAAAGTGCCTCAGTGGTGATAATGCTTTATTCTTGTTCCTCTCAAGTGTTACTGCCCAACTGTATGCAGTCATGTTTTTATCAGCTCTTTTTGTATCACACACACACACACACACACACACACACACACACACACACACACACACTGCGTTCTTCAGAGCTGCCAGCTGTTTTTGGACACTGACAATTACAAGGGAGTTTTATTTCATTTGGATGATGATTTATTATATTTAAATTTTGTACCTAACTGTACTGGTAATAGGACTAAGAGTGGCTCAAAAGTCCTGATGAGCAGAGTTAAAACAAGGATCCACACGTCACCGAGTATGGCGCAGCTGGGGCCCCACCCTGGAGCCCGGTTCAGGGCTGGGGCTCAAATGCGGGCACCTGGTGGAGCTTTGCCATGGGGCCCGGCTGGGCTCAGCCTGAACGGGTGACGTGGAATATTATAAATTCTTTGGATGGTTCGTCCAAGATTATCTTTCCATGTCGATACTTTAACACTCATTTCTCTCTCTTGCCATGGCTGTTTTCACCATCTGAGGCCATACTTCGGACTTTCATTGGTTTTGGGCGGATTCAGACATAACTGAGTAATCGGTAATCGGATCTTTTAAATCTTAGATTTATAACCTAATAATTTTCTGGTAGCCCTGTGTCCTTTGCAGCTTTCTGCGAGAGAAAAATGACTTTCACTCCAAATTATTTGCCCTTCATCCCATTCCCTCTTCATCACCACACCCTTTTTCGCTTGCTGTGTTTCCAGTCTCTCTGATTTTCCTCATAACCAGCTTTAGTTTCCCTCTCATCCCCCTGCTCCGCCGTGCCCGCTTACCAAGGGTGGGATAAGTGTGATTGGTTGTGTATGCACTCAGTGTGCAGGGTTTGAGGGCTCTCAGATGGTAGTGATTGGGGTTGTTTTGTGAGACTATGTGGAGGGTAAGCATTTTAGTGTGCTGTAGGGCCCGGCCAAGGAAACCACACAGCTCCACCAGCAGCTCTGCGGCACTCCTCTCTGCTTTGAGTTTCATTTTCTCTCATTCCCTCACAGCATTTTTCATCTTCCCTCTCTTACTCCATATTGCATCTCTGTTTTTGTCGACTCTCGTCTCTCACTGATCCACCTTTAATCTGTTGTTTAAGAGGGATTTGTACTTTTTGTGTGTGTGTTTTTGCTGCATAGCTGTTGTAAAATGAGATATGGGAAGATGTGAAGCTGTGGCTGTTTCTGTTGGACCACACAATTCAGTTTTTAACATCTAGTCTGCTTCGTGGTGGAACATAGAGGATTTTTTTTTTCTTTCCGATGTTTAAAGCCATCCATTTTTTAATGTTGAGGTTTCTGGGTTTGTGCAGCTCTTCTGAGCGTATTCCACTGAAGAAAATTCCTGTCTGAAGTTCAGCAGATTAATCATATGACCAGTGAAGACTGTATGGCCTTGTATGAGGGTTTTAATGATGCTAACATTTAAAGTAAAATAAATCAGTGTTTCTCGTGTCCTTTTTGCCAGAACATTTTTGTTCTTTTGACTGAAAAAGTTGTGCTTTTGAGGCTTTTCTCCTTTTCTGTAACACGCACATTACAGTAAAAGTCGAGCACGCTCTCTTTTTGTTCCTTCATTACAACCCGTGTTTTTTCACAGATGAGAATCAGCTAAGTTTATTAGTCTGGTTTATCAGTGTATGATGAGGCCCCCTTTTAAAAAACTCTTGTAAAACATCAAGCCTCTCTGTAACAAAGAATGTTAATTTCTGAAGTTGCTCATATGCTGCCCATACATTCTCACTTAGTCAAATACCTTTTCGCCACTCATGTGGTTCAAATGATGTGATGCCAGCGGAGTCATCCTGTATTCCAGTAACTCATTAGCTCTTATGGATCGTGGGATTTGGGGCATATTGTATTGAAGTCTTGTCCACTGCTGTACATATGAAGTGCCAATGCTGGTAACACTCGTGGTGTTTTCTGCCCCCTACAGAAAACGTTGTGCCAGCTCGCTACAGAAGAAGACGAGTTTGCAATTCAGGTTTTTATGAAGCATGTGAGCGTGCCACCTAAAGAGTACCATCTCCAAGTCTTGAAAAAGGTATTTTCTCTTGTTTAATTTTTTTTTTTCAGTTTGACTAATTCGTTTGAGGTGTTTGTATGGAGTCTGACTGTGTCAGCATCCTCTGGGAAAAAAAAAAAAAATAATGCTCTCTTCTGTATTTCAGATTGTTGCACAGCTGCAGGAAAACATTGGAAAGAGCTGTGGTTCTTTGAGCAACGTAAATCGAAGGTAAACAGAAACATCACACAAAAGTAGAGCTGCAATATTAATGTTTAATATAATAATTAAGAATAAAAAATTAATAAATAGTGTCTCAAAAAGTATCATGTTTTCCAAGTCAACACAGACCTAAAAAATTTAACGATGACGTAGAAGAAAAAAAAACTCAAATGCTGGAACCCTGGAATTATATGTTATCAGTTGTCTCGATAGATTATTAATAATTGCAGCTCATCAAACACACTGACCTCAAACCTCAATCTCCTCCAATGTGAAATTAGCTTTTAGAATGGTGGGTTCTGCTGGATGCTGTTGACCGAGTCCAAATCATCAGTGTGGTATTTAAAAAGATAGCTGGACTTCATGTGAAAAGAGCCAAATGCATAATTTGGTTCCCAACTTTTCCCATTCTAATATAAGTTTTGTTCATATTCCGCTTAAAATGCATTTCTTCCTGCAGCTGCTCATGTGACGTTGTTCTGGCCACATCGGACGCTTGTGTCCCCCTGGTCACTTATCCTGAGGCGTCTCCTGTCGTCAGTGCATTGCTGCAGCGGCCAGTGACTTGTGTCAAAGAAACTCTGAGTGAAGACTTCCTGGAAGCCCTGAGCTCTGCCTCTGCAAGGTAAGTGGATGTTAAACACCGAGACAAAGTCAAAGATTCTGAATCAACTTGTGAGACATTTGGTTTGTGCGCATATTAATGAGCCGTGCTGTTTCAGTGGCAGTCTGTCGCTGGAGGGCCCGGCCCTCGTCTCTCTGTGGCGTCGCAGCCTGTCCAGCCTGGAAGGGGCCGTGCTCGATCTGATGGAGTCCTCCGTCGCAGCAGGCTGCACGCCTCAGATACGAGAGCAGCAAGTAGCGCGTTCACTGCTGGTGGGTAGTTTTCTGTTTTTAATCACAACCTCGTTGTATGTATTCTCATCAGAAGCAACGGTGGTTATGCAATATATTATATATACTTTATATCTTCTTTCATAAAAACAGTGGACAATTGTTTTTGAATTGTATTGTATTGTTTTGGATTAATATAAACTGAGTAGTCATTTTTATTGTGTGTGTTTTTTTTTTTTTTGTTGATAAAAACCACATATTCACCTCATGAACAGCGAGTATAGCAGAATCATTGCCATATTACGATGATCTTTTCGTCTTGTTTTGTGACAGTTGAGTAACTTTAGACGGCATTACTTGGTCCTGACTGAGTGGAAGTGAACTGAGCAGAATGTAGTTTTGTTGCACTTTGACTTTTTCTGCTGTTCGTCTGTTGCGTGAATTGGCAGTGTGTGAAACTGTCAATAAATGGGTGAAATACTGCTGCTTGTAAATGGCTTTGTTATGCACAAAGTTTGACTCATCTGCCCTGAATTAGGAGTCTCACATCAGAAATCTCTGCACGCTCCATCTGTGTTTCGCTCTACTCTGAACTGTTTTGTAAACTGTGATAGCAAAACTGGTTAAATGCAGGGCTCGTTTTATTGTTAGGTATAGAGTTGTGCTGTTTTCATATTGCTTCGTTCTTGGATGCTTTCCACCTGCTCTTTCGGTGCAGCGTGTGGCTAAATCACACCATTTGGCTTTGCTCTGCATGCCTCTCACATCATTTGGCAAGCTTTGAGCCTCATCTCACATCATTTGGCCTGTGACACACGGCCTTCCCTGCCTTCAATAAGTGCTGAACTTTCTGACACTTGAGTCTTTGGCAACTGCCCACATCACATTACTTGGGATCACTCCCAGTCCAAAGGCCATTTTTGATTAGAATCTAATTTTGTGCGATTATTAAAGATGCTGCCCTCGTTACCGCAGTGCAGTTCGCTGCAGTTTCCGAAACCTGACTCACAGCGACTGCTTGCTCATAATGAAGTCAAAGCTTGTTTGGCAAAACTGCTGTGAGAATTTACGGGTAAGAATATAGTGTTTGAACGTTGAGCTTGACTGTTCACAAAATCTTTGACAAGACTCTGAAATCAGATCCAGAAACGTCTGCTGGAATGGAGACCCGTCTCTGAACTGGATGAGTTGTGTCCTTATTGTTTGTACCAAGTGTCTGTTCCCTGAGGGAATAAAGAGAACTGTGTGCATGTAATGGACGACACCCTGTTTACTCTCAGTTACTGATTACTGATTTGGTAGTGCTAAATGTCAATGAAATTCCAGTCGGAAATTAAATATACCTGCCATTCTTCAAAGTGAAGTTTGTCAGGAGTGATGGTCCACTTGAGCTGTAAGACACACTCTCTCCGTTTATGAACTGCTCTCAAACATTGGGATGGAAGGGCGCATGACGATAGAAATGACTAATACTGTGTGTAAAAATGTTTTAATCCATCTCACTGACCTTGTTCTAACTGCTGTGTTGGAAAGAGGAGCTCTGTAAACAAATGAAGTAACTGCCAGAGAGACGGAGAGCAATCACTGACTGTTTATTTTCCTGTTTTGTCAGTGATTTACAGTTAAATGGAAATTTTGAGAAGCCCTGCGCCAATACTAATGTAAAGAATTGTTTTTAATTTCATTTTCCAGCAGAGGTCACGCTCATTTCTCTTCGCTTGAAGTCAGCAAAGCCCGTTAACCTGTTTCAGTTTCACGGAAGTGTCTTCTCGTATGTCTGTGTGTGTGTGTGTGTGTGTGTGAGAGCGCATAGCGTGAGGCGGGTGAATGGGACTGGCTCGTCTCATGTCTCGCCTCCCTTTCACTCACTGGTTTAAAAACTGCAATCAAAAATGGGAAACATGAAATTAAGCTCACATTCCTCATTTCGACTGGGCCCAACCCCCCCCCCCCCCCCCCCCCCCCACCGTGATCCAGTGCAGCGAGAGACGCAGGCCCAAATAACAATAAACACTCACTTCCTGGGCCTGACTGCCAAAAACAGGATGTTTTTTGCGTGGTGTAATTGACCCTCCTTGAAGTGTTAGTGGTAAGGTACGAAGGAGGACGCGGAGAAAAACCCATCTGTTTCCACTGGGGGGGGGGGGGGGGGGGCAACCGTGACAGATCACATGCAAACTATCATGCAACCCACATATGCAGATGTACACTGTTATACGTAGAACTGATGCCAACATATTTCTGACGGCCGCGCCAACACTTTCAAATGAACACTTTTGTTATTCTTTTTCGATAAATCCTGTCTATTCAGCCACGACGGCAAAATGAAACATACCACTCAAATATGGGAATGAATGCAGTTTGCTTTTTCAGTTTCAACCTTGTAATGTCTCCGGGTAAACACTTGGTGGGGCTTGTTGTTCTGTGATTGTCATCATCCGGCCGGCTGTCACCCCGCTTGTTTCTTATTGACCACATTATCAGTCACATATTCCACATATCTTTGACTGGAACATTAAATTAAATAAGCAGAAACTTTCATTACATTTGCATGTCTTCACCTTTTTAGTTCTGCCATATTCTGCACGAGGAGATCCTGCAAGGTGCTCCACATGTCCGTGTGTATGTTGTGTGTTGGAGGGAGGGTAATTAGAGACCGGGAGATATGAGCAGTGCAGCTGTTAAATGTTTGTGCTTGGGTGTTTTAGAATGTGTTAAATCTGAAACACATGATGCGTTTGCATTAGGAGGAGATGGGAAACGAAGTGTGAGTGTGTGAGGGCAGGCCTGACAGGTGACAGAGTGAGAACGAGGATAGATTGAGACAGGCGAAGTGCAACAGTGACACCAAGTGGCACATTTTCAAATGTGATTTATGGGAATACTGTGAGTGGTAAACAGTCGCCTCATGTCAACTATGTCACATTAATGCCCCCATAGAGAAGTTTTAAAGAAGGAAAATATGCCTTATGTGGCTTCATAAATTTGGAAAATTGCATTAACTTGACTTTGTTTATGTGTTTCAGCCTAAAGCCTGTGCAGTGCATTTCCCCATATTCTTGGTGGTGAGCGACATCTTCAGGTGAGTGTCTGGTCCAGCTTTCTGTCACTTTGCTTTTTGCCACTGTATATTACATGTTAACCACTAAAATGCATCTTCCTGGGTGTTTCTTTATAAAAGCTCTCGACGTGTTGCATTGTGAAACACAACTATTGTGTTTCTGATCTGTTTGATTCTATGTGTATTTCTGGCAGATTCACCCTTAAGCAAGCTGAGAGAAGCGAGAGTCTGAAGTCTCTCATACAAAGCTTCACCAGGTGTTTTCTGAGGGAAACGTCTCTGCTGCAGCCTCAGGTAGTCGACTTTCTGTAAACAACCAAAAGTACAGTCCATTTAAGTAGAAGATCAGATATATTTTTTCTTTTTTTCAGCTAAATATTGCACAAATTACAATAGCATTTTACATGTGAAAGTTTTTCTTCACCTGTTCTGAGTGTAGAAAATAATGAAAAAAACATTTGAATATAATCTTCCAAGAATAAACTTTATCTTTTGGTTAGTTCTTCCACAACATTAAGCAGGCTGTCATGTTAAATTAAGAATAACAGCAATTCTCTTAAGAGAGAGAATTTTTTTTTATTCAGTGCTCATCAGATCGATTAATTTCCTGTCAGGTCTGATCTTTTCAGCTCCAGTGTCTAAAACTTTAAAAGTGCACTGCTTATGCCTTTTCAAAAGTTTTCATCTTTAACATTTAGACATTTTGAGCCACAAACAGGGATTCATTCATTCACTCTAACACATTTCAACATATCTGTGTCTTTCTATGTAATGATGATTTATCTTGTTCTGTGCATCTTTTAGTTCAGTTTTTTCCCTTCCCCCCTCTCATAACCAGTAGATGGCAGTGCAGCCCCCCTAGTCTTAATGGCTAGAGTCACACTGCACTAAACGTTACCTATTACACGCTACATTACACATTAGCATCTACTGTATCACCGTTACGCAGTCTCCCATTCAAAATGTCATTTTTTTTCGGGCTTCTCAGGCTCGCGGTGATATATGAGATGAAGGGAAGTGCGCTCGGCAGCGATGCAGCTGAGGAAAAAAAATCCTGCTTTGTCTTGTTTCAGATGAGTGTACCTTTGAAGGCCTTTTTCCCACAGTCACCCCCCAGCCTGCTGGCTCCCCTCCTGACCTTGCCTTCAGGTCAGTGTGCTGTGTGACACAATGCACAAACCCCGTCTTATAAGTCATAATGGCGTCGTGTATTCTTTAACAGTGTGTAAATAGTATTTGTGCTGCCACCGAATGAATGACCTGCCTTGTATCTTGTTCTTGCTAATCAATAATAGTTAAATAATAACTGTAAAACATAGAAGTTGGGGTTAAAAAGAGTGTAGATGATTCTTGTAAAATCTATAGAAGTTTAATGACTTACACTTTTATTGTGGGCTGTTTTCATTCTGAGCAAGTCAAACCATTGCTCAGCTTACACCAACGCAGTAATGCCCTAGTTCTAGTTTTCTACTATAAATAATCCCCTTTAAAAAAGAAAAAAAAAAAAAAACAACTTGAACTATATTGGATTACCCGTGTTTATGTATGGGAATCTTTACCGCTCAGGAGACGCACCGCAGGTGAGCGCATGACTACAATGCAGCAGTGCTTATCAGTGTGTGCCCAGACTGGCCTGTAGGCAGGCATGATTTACATGAATGGAGCCATTTAGGGACACACTGGAGCCCGGCCAGAACCCACAGTTAATTATTACTGTGCATGTGTGTGTGTGTGTGTGTGTATGTGTGTTTGTGAGTGTGTGTGTGTGTGTGTGTGTGGTGACAGGCAATTTTTTTATACGGGACAGAATGGTAATGGTCCTGCGAAAAGTACATGATTTGCGGTTTCTCTCCTGAATTGTGCTCTGTGTGGGGAAAAGCTATAAATTTGTACGTTTACAGTTGTATTGTTAAAACCTGCCCCGGGGGAAAGAATGCCAAGATCAAGATGGCGAGCATTTGAAATATTTGTGGAAGTTTGTTAGTCGAGCTGAAATGTCAAGCGAGGTGGCATGTCTCGTGCAAAAAATTTGGTTCGTGGGCAGAAAGTTATTTTCCTGAATGTGACAAACACCACTGTGGATCCAAAGGCAGTTAAAAATAATTGCTAGAAAACAGGAGGACGTAATTGCAGGTGATTCTGCTCTGCCTGGAAAACATAGGCGCCTGATGTCTGTTTCATCTCTGATGTACTTTAAAAATGACGAAGAGCAAATGGGAGATTAAAAAAAGACAAACCATTCATGTTTCCTGAAGTCTATTAAAATATGATCAATACACCTGCAGGCGCAGCTCAAATAAACTGTAGTTTACTTCAGGTGTCTTTAGTTTAAATCACTTTGATTTAACATTTGGAAAGTCCTGCAAAAGCAGAAAGCAGCAGCCGAAATCTTTAATTTCTAACTGAAACTTTCATTAAAAATGGAGCTTCACTGTCATATTTGTACTAAAGTACTTAAAGTATTTGTTTGACAGGAATAAATTAGAACTGAATCTAACCTGAACTTACACTGTGGTGATTGTCAAAGAAATAGTGATGCAATGATACAGATAGGTGGGACTGACATTGTAAAAACTCATGAAAATGTAATTTTTCTGTGATACTGGATGAAAAACTGAAGAGGAAATCTCAAGTGAAACACGTAGAAAACAAACCGTCACCAAGCATTACTCTGCTCAGTAAAGCAAAACACTTTCCGGACCACAGTTCACTTCACATCCTCTTCTGTTCCCTCATATCACCATATTTAAATCACTGTGCAGAGATTTGGGACGATACTTGCAAATGTACAATACAGTCACTGTCTGCACTGCAGAGAAAAGGCCAAAAGGATCATTCACAACACTGGATACAGAGATCACACAAACCTACAAGTCTCACCGTCCAAAAAACTCCAAATTCACTGGTCTGGTTCATTTTCAAACAGCACAAATCGTGTTGCAAAGCATCAAATATCCTACTGTCAGAGAATATTTAGATAGTGGTGGATATAAATTAAGGAGGGGAACTACATTTCAAACATCCATGTGACTTTAAAAGACATTTAGTATTTCAGTATGTGGGGTGAATCTGTGCAGCAGACTGGCAGGGGAGCTCAGGCGCTGCCCAACCATGAAGCAGTTCAAACAACAGCGCAAACAAATGCTGTTCTGAAAGTACAGGGAGGAGGAAGGACGGAACATACGCTGGCTGTTTTTATTTTTTTGTTTTTGCATTCAGTTTATTTACTTGCTGGTTGATTTCTTTGCTTTGTTTTTTTTTTTTGGTTGTTTAAGTTCATGAAAGTTCATGAGTGTGTGATTGATTGAGAGAAAAAAAATGCAAACAGACTGACTGGAGAGTGGGTTCATGCTTCTCTCTATTCCTTTTCCAGTTTGGTTTCCATTTGCACTGCATGCACTGTACTCATTATATTGTTTTTATTTATTTAGACTTTATTCCTTGCAGGTCATCTTAGCTTCACATACAGAATATTAAAGATGTACTCTGAATGAACAAAATGCTGAAAACGACTTCTACTTCTTAGTTTCTTTGTCACTTTTTTGATTGAAAAGAACAAAAAGCAGTTACAAATCAATAACAAATGTCAACTCCGGCTCTTGAAGACCGAAACTTTAGCTTTTCATTCAGCGCATAAACTAAATGCCTGAACAAATAGCTGGTACTGTGGGCTGCAGCTCTTGGAGAACTGTGTCTGCTGGATGAACTTTTTGGTCCAAAGCTGGATGTAGTTTCATGTTTACAGCTCAGACTTTGGACAGTGGCATCAATCTTCTTATCCCATTTGTGGAAAGAAGAGGATTAAATGTACTTCCCCCTAATCTCCAACAATTATTTTAAGACTCTTACTTGATTGCTGGCTTTGAGTTTAAGTCTAAATGCCGCTCGGTTGCAGAAAGTGCATAGCTGTGCTGCGAGTAATCACCCCGCCCGGGCTGTCTGGATGTGTTCTTGCAGAGATGCCTCGGGAGGCCTGGAGGAACCACCTGAACTGGCTCAGCCGCTCATTACAGAGACTGACAGAGGAGGGAGAGGAGGGAGACGGAGACGGAGACGGAGGCACCCGGTCAGAGTGAGAAAGGCCCGCCTCGCCGACAGAATGTGTTAATGCGTATCTGCTCCCACCACCCCACCGAATGCCTGCGCGGTGTTCTTTTTTTCCCATTAGCTGCTGTTAAGGGGGTGTTTAGTCAGGTTTTTTTTTTTTTTTTTTTCCTTTGCATCACAGCAGAGAGGTCCTGGAGCACCGTGCGCCTCCTCCAAGCATTCATTAGAGGCTGTTAGCTCAGGGAAGGAGAGAACCGTGGAGGAAACAATGGTTGGAAAGCCCACAGAGAGAGAGGAAGCAAGGCGGGAAGACAAAAAAATCAGCCAAGAGGGGGGATTTATTATAGGGAGAATGAAAAACAGAGTGGGTAGGTGTGGTTGGGTGCGTTTTTGATGAATAGAGATTAAGAGATGAGGAGGAGAAGAGCCGTGGCCGTCCCAGAGATGGAGACAGTTGACTCGATACCCCACAGCTGCGGTTTTTAAACAGCGCCCATTATCCTCGCCGCCGCTCCATTCTGGAGCTCCGTGCAACAAAAAAAAAAAAAAAAAAATTCCCAAAACATTGTAGCAAGCCAGCGGTGGGAAAGTAGAATGTTGTGTTGCTCCAAGCTGAGCTACAGCTGCCAAAGAACTGCCGAGTGCGACTGCTGTTCCAATGTGGAAGCCAGGGGGGGAAGAAGGGAGACGAGGAGAGCTCTAATGATGGTATTAAGCAACTCCAAGAGAGACGCATCCTGATCGCTCCTCTGACTCCCAGTCATTCTCTCCGCCGCAGCTGTTGTAGCTGCGCTCGCTCTCAATCTCACTTCACCGCGCTTCCGATTTCATACACAACAGCTCATTTTCTCTCTCCTTTGTGTCCGATCATCCTGAGAAATTCTTGAAAATATCAGGGAAAAAGTAACAATTACATTTAACACTTAGAGACTAATGAGTTAACAGCACAATTTTATTTCTTCCACTTTATATAAAATAGAACAAAATCTATTTGTTTCCTGCATTTTTGAGGTTGTGTTCTTCTCTATTAGTCGTTCCTAATCCATAATATGATGCTCTCCAAAATCAAGAACAGACCTGGAAACAATGATTGCTTTAAATTACAAGGTCAAATCAAGAAAAAAAAGCTTTCATTATTTCTAAAGCATCACAATACTAAGGTGATATTCTGTAAAAATTAGTTATTTAAATTTGCAAAATGGACTTTAAAGTTGAGACTGTTACTCACTGGCCTTGTTTCAAGGTTTTGAGGTGATAAAATATCAGTGTCCCTCAGTTTGATACCGCAGCTGTGAACAAACAAGAGTTCCAGGAAAACAGTGAGTCACGTGTCTGAAAGCTTTGTCTCACTTTGATCATCCCTTGTTCCTGTCAGTGGTGAAGAGAGCAGCCACTCGCCGTTCTACCTCATTATTTACGCTCTTATAATGCAAATTAATCCAGACACTTTGGGGATTACAGGAGTTTTTTTTTTTTCCTTTTTTTTTTTTGCCAACATGCCAAAAACAGATCGTGTGTGAAATATTTGGTTTCTGTTTTATAGTGGAGCAGCTGTCATGTCGGTTTGTCAGAATGTCTTTAAACACCTCTCCACCTCTCCTCTTAATGACCACGTTCTCCTCAGTTGTCAGACAAAGACTCGGGTAGAAATTGTCAGGCTGACATTTAACAGGTTTTTTTTTTTTTTTTTGTTCCTTTTTCATTTTACCAGCAGAGAAGAAAGTTTTACATTTTCACCCACAAACCTTGGAAAAACTGAGACTCGGATAGGTTAAATGCCAAACTATTAAAGTACTAAATCAGACCACCCAAACCACCTCAGTTTATAGATGTATAAAGCCGTTTACGGGACTGTTCGCCTGACAGACTCGTCTACCTCCAGCGCGATGTTTTGTTTGTAACCCACCATGGAGAGGCTTTCGACACAACGCAGATTCCTACAACAGCACATTAGGATCATATCAAGATGGAATTGTGTGAAAGTTTCTTTTTCAGTTTGTGTTTGAAGCTCAGACTGTGCACAGTGAAATCACAATACAATTTTGAGAATTTGATTTCATGGCAATGGAATTATCACAAATGTGCAACAAGTAAGAGCCTCTGTCCCATTTCAACTCTGAATACTTGTCAGTTTTGCAACATTTCGGTTTATTTTTTAACACACTTGTGGTACAAATGTGTACACAATGTTGAATCTTCTCTGTAGTTACTCGATCATCTCTCTGAAAAGTGCTGGGAGGCCACTGTAATGTTGAATTGTGACTTTCCTCTGAAGGGTTCAATCATTCAGCCTGTGTTAATGCAGCCTCTCGTCTTCGGCGTTGTTCCTCCTCTTTGCCCTGTAGGGGGCGCCACGCAGTGTTCGAGGCCTGGTTCCTGCTGGTCCAGTGCGCCCACTGGGTGCAGGTGGCCGTCCAGCTGCTGGCCACATCAGGCCCCGAGGACTGCGGCCTCCTCCTGTGGCTGCTGACCTTCTATCACCACCCCACCGACAGGTGGCACCACAGAGCCGCACAGCTGGTGAGGATCTTCTTAAAAAGGCTGTAAAGTCTCTTCTTCTGTAAAAGTGGCCACTTTGGACCATCTGCCTGTGACTTTGAAATGGACTGGCAGACCAGAGAAAGTCCCGGACGGCTTCCTGTAAAATCTGATGAGTCAGAACAACCTTGGTGATGATAAAAAAAAAAAAAAAAAACAACAAGAAAGCACTTAAGGGTTTGTTTATCGCGTGACCACAGCAAAAACAAGGAACTAATGGTGATGGGTGCAGCGACATCATTCAGCCACGTACAGAGGCGGACGGCGTGCTGTTTTGCCCGAGACAGGTGTGCTGTCGCCGGGAGCCACAAAGCCAATAAGAGAAAGAAGAATAACACATTAAAGAGTAAATTATGGATGAGTCCTCTCTGAGAGGGAGGAGGGAGCCGAGGGAGGGCAGCGGGGTGAAAAGGGTGATGTAGTATTGATTTCCCAGTGAACGTCTGGCCAGCTGTCCTGAGTTTCGTCTCTGTCTCCTGCTTGTCCGCCTCCTCTCATAACCCTGGAGACTCGCTGCTGTCGCCACCGCCGCCGCCGCCGCCATCCCCTCCCATTACAATTCATCTGGCTTGAGGTCGCTTCCTCCATCATCTATAAATTACCACTCTATTGATCTCCATTTTCAGGAAATGTACTTAAGGCGATGCCTCTTTAAACGTCTGAGTTTGCTCGGTGATTTGTATGCCCTCCCTGTCACCAGGTGCAGGCTGGGGAGGCGTGGGACCACCTGCTCGCTGTCTTCGTGGCCTCGCCTCACCCCGCTCCCGCCGACCGCCTGCGCTCGCTGGTCGCGCTGCTGTCGCCACGAGCTCGGAATCCACCGCCGCTGGCTCCGTCGCTGACCATCAGCCTCTTAGTTAACTTTGCAGTTTTCTGCCAGCTCCCGCTGAGCGCCTCCGCTGGGATTTTACAGACGGTGAGAAAACGTTTAGTGTGCTGCCTAACCCTAACCAACACACTCCCAACTCCAGAATATCTGTCTGTTAGGCTTTTGATCTTCACATCATTTAATTACAGAGTAGCTGAAGAATCCATTACAGGTTCTCATCATTTCCTCAAAGCTTTTCCTAATTGTCTGTTGTAATTTGACAACAGCTTCATGTTTGTTTGTTTTTTTTCATTTGTTTGGTGTGTTTCCAACAAATTACTATTAAATATGAAAGTGTGCCCTTGGTGCTGTTCTGTATGAGAAAAGCCGTTACATCCCATGTCCTAATAAGTTACTAATAATGAGCTCTCATGTTTTTTTTTTTGAGCTGTTGAAGTAATGCCGTCTCCCTCTGGTGAAGCTGCTTTGCCCTATTTACAGGCTGTAACTTGTGTGTGTGTGTGTGTGTGTGTCAGTCCAGGTGGTGGATCAGTCTGGTGTGGCTGATGAAGCAGCATGTGTTCTCAGCTCGCTGGAGCTCCGACTAAATGAAGGCGGCTGCTCATCAAGCGACAGGGTTCATCTCAGGATCCAGGGACTTCAGCACACCATAACACATAAGCATTCAGCGTGAAGCATTCAGCACGCCGCCTCAAACAGGTGAGAGCGCACGCACGCACGCACACACACACACACACACACACACACACAGACAGAAATCACACAGCAGTGAGCTCATCCTCGTCTCAGGGTTTTTCGAAGCACATTTGCGGAATGACAAATTGCTGCGCTGTTGTGCCGATATGCTGCGGAACAATGACAGGAGTGTGTCAAAACAACACGGCGAGGACAGATTATACGTCGAGGCTACAATTATACGTACGCGCACAAACACACACACAAACACAGCACCACTGCAAGGCCCACAAGGACACTCGAGCAGTGACAGATCACATTGCAAAGAAGCAGCAGCTCGTACAACGTGTCGCTGTCCTCCCACTCATATAATTGCCTCACAATATAAATCCTTCACGCTACACATGCTGACTGCACAGTGCAGATTCGGAGGGAAACCAGATGCCCGCCGGTTTTGTGTAACCGTAGTTTCTTGTTAAATGTTTTTGTTTGCAACACGTATTTAGAAATATTGAGATAATATGTCGATGATGATGTCTGTTCAAAAGATTGTCCTCGTAGGTGATTCTGGTAAAAACTAGTGCTAAGAAGTACAGGATTACCTGATATCAAAACAGACACATGTAACAAAAATGGAGATCACAAGGGAGCAATTTTATGAATTAGTTTCTGCTAAATATAAAAAAAAAGTCTTCAATTTGATCAGATCATTTATGAAGAGCACTACAAATGTTTTCTTATAGGAGACATTCAGAAAAAGAAAACTTTTTTTTAAGCCAAAATAAAACATCCAGCATCAACTCTGAGTTTGTGAACAAATATATATTTGATTTTTCTTTCATTGATTCATTGCACATAAAAAAGTTCAATCCAATAAGCGTCTGGGATATAAGATTCAGGCTTCAAATGAAAGTGGAGTAACAGAAATGAGGCTAAACTAATGCTCAGAAAGTTATTTTAAGAACACAGTTTATTTTTATACACAGACATATGAAAGGTTTTCAACACAGAAAAGTTTACATGTTCACACTTCATCATTCATATAGAAAAGCCCTGAAGGATGTCGGCTGTATATTTTCCAGTTTCATTATAAACCAGCTCGAAGTTAAAGAACATTACTCACCTCAAAGTATTTCTAGTCTAAACCTTTCGGATTCAGATCCTGACTTTAGACTAAACAGAAACGGAGACACGCGGCTCAGGTTCTTAAACAGACTCGGGGATGCAGTTGTTTTCACCCATAACACATTTCTCCTTTACACTTTGTAGTCCCTGTCATTTTTGGGGAAAAAAAGTGATGTCGCTTTTCTTTTTCTCCCCAGCGACGCTGTTCACATCGTCTCATCGTGAACAGTC
The DNA here is from genome assembly GCF_902148845.1 of Salarias fasciatus. NCBI lineage: Eukaryota > Metazoa > Chordata > Actinopteri > Blenniiformes > Blenniidae > Salarias > Salarias fasciatus. The sequence continues at coordinate 18,452,057 of NC_043756.1, forward strand.
TGTGATTCATACGGCCGGAGTCTCCAACCAACACAACTGCTGCTCCTCACGCGGCTGGAGAGGCGGAGCGCGGCCTTCTGGTGGTTGGAGAACGCTGCAACCGGACCCACCTCGTCCACAAACAGAGCTGGAAACCTAGGAGAGAAAGAGGAGGATGTATAGACTGGAGCGGAGACGTGTTTGGAGTCATGTTAGTAGACGAAGACGGACTGGAGCCCAGACGGGAGAAATAACAGCATGTTAACATTTATAAACAGACGCCACAGTTCTCCAGGTCGCTTTTCCAGAGTCTCAGAGTCGAGTCTCATGTCTTTTATCAAGTGTCTCCAGTGGACACTGAACCCTCCTGCAGGGACACGGACCACATGTTTAACACCTCTGCTTGAAATGTTCGCACTCAAACACTGAAATTCAGGTAAATCCAGGAGAGGAAAACAACTGCCGATCTACAACATGTAGTGAATTTCGGGAGACGGGTTAAAAGATGGGCTAAACACACGAGGAAACACCTTCAAACTGGACAAAACTGACAGTACTTGTGACATTTTACTGAAAATATCTTTGCTGCAACCCTGTAATAAATCCATTACACACTGTCATGATAGTAGCAAGGTTATTTTGGAGTGTCTTTCTTCTTGTGTGGTGAATTAGTCACTTCTCTGCTCAGACAACACTACAAAAAAAAATCAAATAGTGACTCAGTTGAGCAAAGATGTTCAAATCCATCACAATGGTGTGTTCATGCTGAAGCTCTTTACTCAAACTGCACAGTTTAAACAAAGGTTGGTGCTTTTCATTCCACAACAAAGCACCTGCTTATAAATCTGCTCTGCAGCCTTTGGATGATCCACTTCTTCTTTTTTTTTTTTTTCCCCATTTTGAAGAGAAACCCTGTTGAATAAAATGCCTCATAACCACGCTCCTGTCTGTAATGTGTTGAGGGAGGAGGAGGAGGAGGAGTCTGCTGGGACTGAGTGTTTGTTTCTGCTTCGGTGGTGAGTGGACTGGACTCCTGTTCCTGCTGAACTGAGCCAGTGGTTCTATAGGACTGATTATCAGCTCAGTAGGCACAGGAAACCAAGCCCAGATCTCTGCTCTCTCTCTCTCTCTCTCTCTCTCTCTCATGAAGTAAACATTTTCTTTTCCCCGCAGAGTCTGCATATAAGCTTTAAAGCAACAACAGCAAAAAAAAAAAAAGAAAACACAGCAGCTCCTGCAGCTTGTCACACACTGTTCCTTCCACGCTTGCCCAAAACCGAGAAGAAAGCCGACTTGTGGAGGTTGATCATGCCGGTGAAAGATGTGGTCGACACCTGGGTGAAACCGTGTCAGCACGAAGACGGCTGGACTGCCGGAGCGATATCCCACACTGCTGCTGGCAGGTCGGAGCAGAAAAATTCAGAATCCATCCAAAACACATTCCCACACCTTTTGTGATGAAACCGCACGAACTGCACGAGCAGCCGGTGAAACTTTTCAAACTGAATCCAGCGCAGCAGCTTTCTCTTGTTTACCCGACGCTAAAGTTGCACGAAGGGAAGAAAAATGTGGGCGTCGTGGCACCAGAGAGTTTATTTCTGGTTTCTTTATACAATGTTGCCTTATCCTTTGATGTGCCGAGAACCATTTCCCTCCCATTAGAGGGCAATAAATCACCTTTTAGATTTGGGCTCTGGTGGCAATTCCTTTCTTTTACAGCCCTTTGATGGTCATTACTCTTTTAACAGGCCCTAAATATAGGTCTAAAAATGGCAGACTCCACATGGCCCTCATTTCTAATTCACACATCTGTCCTCGTTTAGTCGCCATTTTGTCGTCGTTGAATATAGAATGCTATAATGCCTCCGCTCGGCCGAAAGAAAGAAAGAAAGAAAGAAAGACTGGGCAATTTTAAAACACTCCGCCATCTGTCGCTGTTTTGATTGGAAGGCAATCGGTCCAGAACAGTATAGATTTGCATTACAATTATCCAGTTAAAAAGCAGGTTTTTGGCAGAGTCCACCCACGTCCCAGCAAAGGTCACACGCCGCACTGTACCGTAAACTTTCAGCATTTCAATCGCTCTCCATCAGTTCTCGGCGCACGGGCCAGCTGCAGATGCTGGCGACTCAAGCGTCAGTCGTTCCTGATATTTGTTTGGTGGAGTCGATGCAAATGGAAGGTTTTGTTTTTGTTTTTTTTAAAGAGTTTTGGTGCCAAAACCAATCTGTTTTTGAAACGGATTCAGATTTATTGATCGCTGTGTTGGCAAGCGGCGCAAAGAAAAATCAACCCTCCGTGATAAACGTGCTCATTTCTGCTGACAACCTTTGTGCCCGCGCTCATCTTCACTAATTTGAAAATCTTCTCTCGTTCAGCTGCAACACTCAAAACAAAGCAGATGTTCAAAATGATTGAATTTTGTGGGATTTTACAGCAGCGAAGATTCTTTTTTTTTTTCCCTTTTGTTATTCTTTTGCAGGTCCAAACAATAGATTCCTAAGTTGAATGATGAATCGGCTGTCCCAAAAACAAGTGAAACTGACACCTGAATCATGACAGGACCTTGAAACCGCTGCGAGGATTGCCATCTTTGATGCATCGCTGTGCTTTTTTTTCCTTCACAGGGTGAAAATGTGAGAGAATTCGTCTGCCTTATGGGTCTCTGTATCTTGGCTCTTCCCCGGGCTGAGATTAGATCAAAAATCAATACGTATCAGGCAGGGACGCCCAGACGGCACTTTTCCCTGCCAGAGAGATTTTAGGTTGGAAACCTGAGGCACTTTGTGCATTAAAGTCTGATTATGAGAGCTGATTTTATGATGGCCCTGCCAACCTTTAGTCTTCCTTGTAACGCGTCTCTCTGCCGTATCTTTTCAACTGTGAGCTTAAAGAAAGACTTTGACATTTGGGTTTATCATGTTTCGTGCTGTGAGGTGGATGGAAAAAAAAGCTCTCAGACTTCATCACACAGGTTAGGATTCAGACCGAAAGGCTAATCTGATGCTGCATCTTACCCTTTAAACTGATTTGAGAGGCTGTTTAACAGCCAGCGGAGACTCGAGGCACCTTGCCAAGAAAGAGTTCCTCCTGTAATCTGCAGTTAAACCAACAAGTCAGGTTACACGGCACTTGTAGCAAAAACAACGTAATAGGAGTTTTATACTTTCTATTTGCCTTCGGGCTTGGGTTTTAAAACTCAGACCGGCTTCACTTCTCAGAAAACGCTATGGGCACCTCTTGTAAAAATTTTGTGAGTATAAATAAAAACAGTATCACAAAGCTGTACAGAGATGTGTTCCAATCACTGAAATCATCACAAACCTGATACGAGCTGCAAAACCATCCTGCTCACGTCACACTCATCTGATTTGGCGTTTTGCAGAGAAAAAAAAAAATGCATGAACTGATAAAGTGTGTTTAAAAGGTGGACATCGCACGGATGTGTTCATTTCAGATCTTGTTGCTCCTGGTCCAAAAGGGTCAAAGCTTTCCAGAGAACTAAATTAAATTTCCTCAAAACTCCTTCAGGGGTGTTAAAAAGGTTTCAATTTAATTTGCAAATGTCCTCTCTGTTTCCTCTTGCCTGCTGTAGGTGGGAATAATGCCCAAGTGCTGATTTATTCTAAATTCGTTCCGCCACTTATGTGGGTTCCAGGTAACTCTGATAAAGCCGACTGCGTCTGCCGGACTGCTGCGTGGCGGAGTGCTACCGGCAGACACGGCGCCAGCTGTTAGAGAGGAGATGAAGGACGGCGGTGATGAGGGTGATGATGGTGATGATGGTGGTCGCTGCTCGAGGATTGATTAAATAACCGTCAGAAGCATTAAGCAGCGTCGGGGTCTCCCCAGGCCTCATTAGCGCCGCTAGTACAGCCTCTCTCCCGAGACACTTGGCTCTCACCTTCGCAAGAACTACAGAGCGCGCAAACGGCATCATCTGCAGGATCATCTTTTATGCTAGGTAGCTAAAAGGAGGCCGAAGCGGAGGGGTGGAGGTACAGAGAGAGGGAGGGAAGATGAAAGGAGGAGAAGGAACAACAGACAAAGCAGGGGAGCGTAGCGTCGGCGCTCATTAGCCGTGTTGCACGCCGATTCGAGTTTGCAAGACGGGCTCGTGCGTTTATTCTTCTGAATTGGAGGGTCTCGGTGGAAAGTTTCACAGAAATGCAAGCAGGGCTGGAAAAGAGGCGAGCTGTTCGGACCAAACTGCAGGAAAAAAGGAGGAAGAGGAGAGAAATCCAGAGAGGGCCGAGACAAAACAGTCCTGAGAGTCAAACGTGGAGACACATAAGAAACGGAGCTCCGCTGTACACAAACACACTCTGTTCAAAACTTAACACAAACTTCTCTTGCTCCAATTTGTTGTCTCTGTGTGCGTGCTTGTCTGGGTCATGCTCTCCTCAGGTGCAGAACTTAGCCACTGTGAACAAAGAGGGAATCAATCACTGTTCACCAATCAGCTAAGCTCTGTGTCTGGCTGGAGAGAGGAATACGAGAACCTGCGCTCACAACTCACACCCACACACACACACGCAGTTGTGCGCACTCCAACGACAGAAGAGCCACAGTGATGAGCTCCCTCATCATCCTTTCTCTTCCAAATCACCAGCTCCTCAAACACAATCACACACGCCCTTGGATAATCACGCCGTCTTTAGTTTTTAAGTTTCCGGTGGAGGATGAGGACGATGAGGGTACGTGTATGTGTGTGTGTGTATAGGCGGGGCTGGTGTTGCCATAGCAGCCGGCTGGGTCAGGGCTGTGTGGTAATCCCTGGCAATGTGATTTTATCATAAGTCACAAATCAGCACGCCAGGAACCCTCACAACCCAGACATGAAAGAGCAAGATCTGTTGGGTTTTTTTTTTCTTTCCTTTTCTTGTCACCTCCATTTTCGTATTCAACTAATCTACAACGTCTTCAACTTTCTGCTCTGTTCTTCCACCTCGTTTTCCCCCCTGATGTGTGCCCTCGGAGCACAGACCTGTAGATCTTCAGTCCCCCTTGCTCTCTCTCACACTCGTTTCTTGGTTACCCCTCTCCCAGTCTCCCATTCGCCACGCTCGGCTAACCCGGCGATATGCCCCTCATTAAGCGGATCAAGAGGGATTCCAAAGGCATGTACCGGAGGGAAGAAAAGAACGAGGGAGGGGAAAAGGGTAAAAAACACACACACACACACAGACACACAGGGACAGACCACCCTTCTCTTTTAAAGGGTTGTGCTTTTTAGGTTTAAAAACACGGAGGAGGGAGTGCGGCCTGACAGACATGTTGTTTTCGGTTAAAACCCTCTCAGCCCGCCTCGGCCTAATCCCACTGTACTGTGGTCTCTGCGTGAGGATGTGAAAGGGCACAGGGAGGACCGCTCTACTTAAGAAAGGCTGGCGGGGGAACACAAACCGAGCAGTAAAACATAAATCCATCTCCCCATAGTGTGATATGAAAAAGCGGCGAGGAGGTCCGTTCATCCATCATTTTAATTGGAGAGAGATCTGGACCCGAGCTCGGCTGACCAGCATGATCCACTGATGTTTACACAGACTTGTTTAGGTCGGTCCAATGGGAGGCGATGGGGAGAGTCGGGGTATTAATCTCTAAATGCCTCTTTTCCTCCTCTGCTCATTTTGCCGCTCCTGTACTTGTACCGACGCTCCACGGGGAGGTGTAGCGAGCGAGTGAGTGATGGCGACAAGTGATCCACGGGCCCAAACAGATAGGAACTACACACACGCACGCGCGTGTGTGCTGTAAGAATGTTTGTGCTGCGTGTGTTTGTGTCTCGGAGATTTATCAGGACTGAGCCAGATGCAGAGCACTTGTCGAGAAAGCCTTTCACGTCCTGCTGTGCACATGCATAAAGCTGTCTGTGTGTGTGCGTGTCTGAAGATAAAAGCCTGTCTTGCACTGGCTCGGTCACATCCTAAAAAAGGATTTAGTGCAGTAAATCACTCAGGTTGATGTGGACACGTATTTACCAGCCAGCGCCTCATGACTCAGCCTATGTTGACCGAGGTTGCAAACACCTATCTTCACCCCACATTGAGGGCATTTAAGTTAAACAAAAATTAAAAAAAAAACACCTGATAGATGGGTTAACTCAGAATTAGAAAACGCAGCAAGAAGTTTTGTCAATGTGGTTTCAGGAGAACAATCATATTCCCTGAATAAGGTCAGCACTCACTGCTCGTCTTCTTCAGGATTCGTCCATATTTTGGGAATTCAGTACAAAAATGTAAATATTCATAATAAACATGAATCGGCATTTACTCCTCGATTCATTCTCAGCCTGAAAAAAGCCTTTCACCGACAGTATCAGTGGCCAGTAATTTGACACCAGCTGCTTTGTCTTATAGGCTACTGCTTTCAGCTCGGTCAGTGTGAGCCTCTTCCTCAAATTACCTGCCGATCCATGTAGGTAGGTAATCTGGTTAGTTCTGCTTAAAGCCACATTTCATATGGACCCTCGAAACTGCAATTCAGATATGTGACATATTAGCTGCATTACTTTAAAACCAAAATAACTGGAGCGTCTGAAGGCCCATAATGCATGTATGGGATGAGTGTCCTTGATTACATTGTCACCCGAAAGACATGCTGCATGTAGTTGCCCCTTTCACTGCCATCTCCACTGTTTCAAATATGAAATAAATCTAAAGCAGGAAATGAAATTAATTCAGAAATATGTGGTACAGGGGAACCATCAGACCCTGCTTGAATGTAATCACAGTATCCCATCATATCCATTGTATATCAGTGAAAAATCATTGGATTGCTGTTCTTCATCCATTTAATTACTTATTCTCATTACTGAAAGGTTAATGTCAGTAATAGACGGAGTGTTATGAAAAGATCAGTGGCTGTATTCACTCCAGTCCTCCCTTCTGCTCTTTTCCTTCCACTCCAAACCATAAATTGCCCTCCCTCCTTCATTTAGTGACACACCAATAAACCCCTCACTGTTCGGAGTCACCCAGAAGCCCAGCAGTTGACGGTTATGGTTATGCACACGCATGCGGAGGAGGAATTTCAGGGTCAGCAGTACAAAAATCACCGCATGGAGCAGTGACCATCCGGGGCCCCTCAGAAAATGCTCGCTGACCTCTTTCTTTCTCTTCTTCTGCCTTTTCCTTCTTGTTTGTTTGAGGAACACATTCCCAAATTCCTTCTCTGACAAACACATTCTGACGGCGCTGCTGTGAAACCGCAGAAAAAGCTCCATTATCAGTACATGTGCACACACAGGACACACACTCGTGGAGGGAACGGGCAGTGTGAGGGAGTCAAGCGTGGCCTTGGAGCTCACAGGATCAGGATCAGGTGATGTGAGGAAGAACCAGAAACAGATGTAAACAATATAATTCCTATAAGTTATTTAAAGCTGCAACATATTAAATACAAGTTTGCTGATTTATTAAATAATTTCCATATATAACTGCACACAAAAGTCTCGTTTCCTTGTGTGGGAGAAGCTCTCAGTCATAATCTGGCTTTCTAATACTGATGATTGCATTTCTGTGCCACTCACATTGATCTGAAGTACCCCATCCTGCTTTATGAGCACATATTAAATAAATATAGTGTCATTAGAACAGATTACCTTTCAATAACTTAAAAAATAAATGAATAAAAAAATCAGTTTGACGGTTTCTCAGTGTGAAGTGGCTAAATAATATTCATTATCTAGGAAGTGCTGGGTTACATTTCAGACTCTTCAGACCGAGCTTTACTCCTTTGTCCCCATGGATGGATCAAATAACTCACCAGTCTGATATCAGGCAAATTGAGCAGCAAATATGAGGCGACTAAAACCTCTGAGCAGATCATTTGGAGTCTTATTCTATGAACCTACTCAAGGATATTGTTACATTTGTGATTCAGCAAGCCTCTTGTTTGGAGATGATGTAATTTGGGCTCATGTTCTGTGTAACTGAAAGCCCACAAAATGACGATGAAACCAGAACCAGTCTAACCGGAGGACTTACGGGGGTTCAACGAAGAAGAGACAAGGAATTAACAGAAAAAAAACAAGGATGTGAAAAAAAAAAACTCAATGTCAAAATGCTATCACAAAGAATTCTGTTGAGACACGTTCGACATGTGAGTCGATGAATTGAAAGCGAGACTTCACCTCCGACATTACAGGACCATCTCCTCCACCACTCTGCGTGCCGATTGGTCCATTTCTTCTTGGACTGACAGGAGGCAGCGGCGAGCCAGCGCCTGCTGTTTCTGGTCCTCCTGAACCATCAGCTCCCCATACAGGTACACACCCATGGCCTTGGACAAACGAAACAAAACACACACATACACGTCATATTTTCTCTTAAGTTGTACTGATGTTTTTTTATAACATAAAGTGAAACACAGCAGCTGCATTTACTTGGTCATGAACCAGGAAGTGCTCCACATCTCCATAAGCCTGAACGTACGCGTGTTTGACCACCAGCTCACACCAACGATGTCTCACCTGAACACCAAAAGAGAAACTCATGGTCAGCGGAGAACAACAGATTTTAATCTCACTGAAGCTAAAAACAATCATTTGTATCAAACGGTAAAAGTGAGTTCTGTGTATCAGTAAACATAAGATAACAGCGAATAGCTCCCACTCCAGGTAGCACAGAAGTAAATACATTTAATAAATGCATGGGGAATTACTCAGAAAGACCCCATGATGGAAAACTACACCCCCACAGTTTTAATGCACATTCAGTGTCATGGGAATCAAAACACAAGTGGAAATGAAGTTGTTGCAACTACCGTTTAAATCCTCCGAGTCTAAAGGACCTTTTAGTATTTTTAGCATTTTTTTAAACTCGTACTGGTCAGAAACTTTGAAAAACGCAATGCAGGATTTAAGGACACAGGGAAGGACATAAATGACAGTATAAATTATATTTCTACCCAATCAAATTTGTAAAAAAAAAACAACAAAAAAACACACACACACATTTGTTGCTTGTAACACTTGAAAATGGTAAATATTTCTCACCATTTACAGTGTTTTCGCATTCTGTTTGTTAGAAATATAAAATGTGTACAAAAACACTAAAAATGGAACTTTCACAACCCACTTGGTACATAAATGCCAGGATCACATTATGAATTGTTTTGGAAGAAATAGGGGGAAAAAAAGGAATTACTTCATTGAAACACCATATAGATTAAATGTTAAATGCTTGTACTCTCGCTTCACAGTTCTGCGCGGAGTTTGCATAATCTACCAGTGGATTAGTTTCCTACTGTACTCCGGTTTTCTCTCAAAGGCCAAAAATATGTATAATAAATCAATTTATACCTCCAGAGTGACTGTAGGGATGAAAGTGTGTGTAGTTTTCCAAGAATGCAGTGTGATGAACTTGTTACCAGGCCAGGATGCACAATATCTTTTCGCACAATCTCAGCTGGGGTCAGCTGCAGCCATTAAAGCCCTCATATGAATACATACAAATACAAATTTAATTGATTTCAATAAAGCCGACATGGATGGATGTTCATGCCAGTTTTAAAACCTTTTTGCTTTTTAACTACTTGAGCGGAACGACGTCACATTCAACATTGAAGGCTGCCATGCAGAGCACTCAACCATCCACAGAGAGCAATTTAGGGTTCAGCACTTTGCTCAAGGGCACGTTGGCATATGGGTAGGGGATTGAACCTGTAGCCCATTCTTCCAACTGAGCCACAGGTGTCAAAGCTCGTCTGACAGGCTGGAGGGTGAAGCTCTATCTGAGGATTAACAAATCTGCGTTTTGTTACAGAATCTAAAGTTCAAGTCTAAAAATGGAGTGTATGTGTGTTTTGGTACATTGTGTGTGTGTGTGTGTGTGTGTGCGCGTAAGCCAATGCCTGGCCTTTCTCCCCGAGGATCAATAGGAGCTCTGTTGCCGCGGTTACAGGAGAGATCAGAGGCTGGCTCTGTCCCCGCCTCAACCATCATCCTTCATCATCTGCTACGAGTGTGCACGTGAACGCGCGCCGAGTCTGTGCACGTGAATATGGATGTACTCTTGCAGAGGAGACAGACAGAGGGTGATAAAAGAGACAGAAAAGCGATAAAAAAAAATATATCCAGATGAAAAATCTTTTAAAGCTCGATCACAGCTTTAAAGCCTCACAGTTTCCCCTGGCTGTCTTTTTTTCATCTTTTTTTTCTTTGTGGGTGTTTCAGTCATCTCTATAAGTGTCTCCACACGCTGGATAGCTCATCCTTTGAAGAGTTCAGGAACCAAACATGGGATTTTTGGTGAATGAATCCATTTGGACGATGTCTTAAAGACGCTTCACAGAAATTTATTTTCTAGAGTGTAGTCAAATGTACCTGAGTGCTTTTTTTTTTTCCTTTATAAACAGAGTACGAATTCCTAATGGGAGGATTTTATTTGTTTGTGCCAGAAATGTTGCGCTGCCCTTAAGCAGCATTAAAATGGAGACAGAGCAACACTCCACTTACAAGCACATTTAAATCCTCACATTACCTCTGCAACCTACTAAATAAACATGACTTTAATTGGTCTCACAAGAGCTTTCTAGTTCCTTTTTCATCCAAATTTAAAGTCTTCCCGGTTCTATAAATTTTCAGTCTCGCTTTGCACGCCTGCACGGATCGTGCAGCGAGCAAAGAGCAAGTTCAGAACAAAAAGTTTTTTTTAGGTCCCAGTGCAGGAGCAAGGGCATATGTGTGTGTGTGTGTGTACAGTATGTGTACACTTTGGTGCCAGGCCTACCCTTCTGGCCCGTGTAGCCCCGGCAGCTGTTCGCTGTGCTGGGTTACATTCCTGGGGAGAGCCCTGGGGCAGAGCAGCTGCCTGCTGCACCTCTTAGCCCCGCTTTTACTCCGTTTCCTTTTGTTCAGCCTCGCTCTCTCTCTGACAGCACATGCAATTACACAGTGACATTCCTTCATTTATTACTGAAACCCCCCCCCCCCCCACCACATCTCCTCCACCATTACCTCTCCTAACACATAAACGCTCCAAACGCTCCTCGAGTCCTTTGAAGGTATGTGCACCGACAGAGACAGACTCATGCACATCGTGTAGCCACCGCTGTCACGAAACGCGTGCTTGAGTGAAGATGCAACTGTTCCAGTTGCCTTGACCTGTCCACAGAGTGCATACCAGCATTCTGGAAACGATTCTCTTTCTTCCTGAGGATTAGATGAGGAGCTTGTCCCCACCCTGCGTCTGTCTGATAAATACGAAGCTGCAGGCGTGCAGGAGCTGGATAGGTATTCATACTTCGTTCCATTGTAAAGACACACTGGGTGGAGCAAGCTGCTTCATTGTATTTGAAATTCGTATTTGTGTATGGACAAGTCAGCAGGTCAAAAGTATCGACAAGAAGAACTTTATATAAACAGCTGGGGTGCAAGATATCTTGCAAGTTTATCGTCAACGCAAAATTCATATTACTACAGAATGAACTACAAACGATGAAACGTTTCCACTGTGCATCCATGCTCTGCATGCCAATTTATTTGTCCAATCAGTGGAGCCCAGCTGAACTAAACTGTGCTACAACAGATGCATTTCACCTTGCTGCAACAAGGTGAAGGTCAGAAGCAGAAAAATAAAGGAGAAATTACTAAAAAACAAAGTTAGTAACTGATCTGTACTACAGAACAGTTTATTAAAAAGTGAAAACAAATGTGGCACAGTTGTTTCTGGTTAAAATTGGGTCCAAGAAAAGAAAGAGCACTGATATTTGAAGTCTTTCTTCTTTTATTGCAAGTACACTGCATTTACTTGCGTTTATAAATTTGAATTTAAATGCGTTAATAAATATGTTTCTTCTGACATATCATCATAATTTATCTCTGTGGTTCCCAGACTGGAGCTTCGGAAGTCTTCACCTTCTCAGAGGATATGAAAAAAAATGTTCACATCAAAAAGGAAATTAAAGTAGAAGAAAAAAAATAAGACGTCTTTTGCTTTCATTTTGAAGGACAACATTCAGACTTCAAAGAAAAAGGAGCCTGAACCATTAATTTAGCTGTTTGTTTCTATACTATCTATATTTCTTTTATGTTTGCACACCAGTATGTGATCTAAATGTAGCGCTTGCTATTTTCTTATCCAGTTTTCCCAGTGGCATTACAAGGCCTGGAAGGGATTTCCTCTCCTGTGAGAATTCCCAGTTTTCATATTTACAACGGCGGTGTCGCGTTCACGACGAGCTGCTTTTGTCTCCGGTCTAATCTGAGCACAAGAAGCCCTTTGAGAGCGTCGGTTTGATAAAAGTCAACAGATAAACTGAAGATGGCTTTTAAAAGTCGGCCCCCCCCCCCGGTTCATTCTGGGTATCTTTGACTCTCATGATCCCAACTTGACCACCGCGTTTACACAATCGGGCCCGTGTGATCGGCCGACAGATGGCCCTCGACGCACACGCATGTGCGCTCTCACGTGAGCGTGTCACACACATCACATGAGCCTCATATGAAGGGAAGTGGGCCAAAGTCACGCAATCCTCCTCATACATGCAAACACATGCTCTCGACTCCCGGACGCGCTCGCATGCACTTATTCATGGTCACTCACACTGTAGGCAAAGCAGGCCGACCGCACAGCTACAGGTGGTCAGACACACATGTCCTTCCAGAGAGGCTCACATAAATCACGCTCGCAGACAAATTCAAGTCTTCCACGGTGGTTTAAACCCAGAGACATGATGCTTTATCGCTTTCAGAGTGCGGCGTCTCAGTCGGCCTTCCGCTTCGCTTGCAGCGAGACATGCTTAACACACAACAAACAAGTGGTGAAAGCAGATGTAGCAGCACACCACAACCACACCATTGAAAGATTTGTATTTCTTCCAATGATAACATTTAAATTCATTTTACATTAAATCAGCATAATGGGAAAGTCTGGAGTTAACAGTAAAAAGTCGGCTTTTTTTCCCCCCCAGATATTTGATCAGTGGCTTCATGATGCATTCAGGGAAATCGACTTTCTGTTTCTCAGGAGTCATAACAGCCGTCTCTATCACCCAATACCTTCCACCCTGACAGTTTCTCACCCTCTCCGAGGGGCCACAGGAGCCGAGCTGCACTCAGTCCTGTATTTATCCAAGAATTCTAAACAGATCAATCGTCAATCATGGAGGAGAAAGCCAGACAAAGCAAAGCAGAGTAAGACGAGGACAGAGTCGGGGTGGTGGGGGGTAGAAATAGCTCCAGACAGGGAGGAGAACAAATGGCCACATTTATATGGAAAGACGTAGGTGATTAACCTCTTCTGAATGAGATTACTAACATTAGGACTGGCCCATTGCCTTCAGACAGGTGCGTGCAGGTGTGTGTGTGTGTGTATGTGTGTGGTAAGTGTGTGGTTTTCCATGCGTGACCATGTGCGTAATAGCCCTGCGTATTTTTAGCAAACACTGAACTTTTCTTTCCTTCTGGAAATTGCAGATGAAATTCTGCTTTCATCTGCCAGGAGATCAAGACTAAAGAGGCTTGAAAGTGGAGCTGGATCCCGGGAAGCACCGCACAGAGGTGTGACAGCGAGGGCAACTGCTCCAAATAACACCAAGAGCCTCGTGCAACAACATTTTAGCACTGTTGGACATTTTCACTGAAACGGTATCAAAGTGCAAAAAAAAAAAAAAAAAATCATCTTTTTTATTGAGGCAGAAAAATATCTGCAACATCTAAGAAGTAAAAAAAAAAACAAGCACTTAAAGTGTCAGCTGTCAGTCGCGGTGCTACAGAAGTCAACATGTAACATATAATATATATATATAACAGATATTCTCAGAAATCTATCATTTGTAATTCAAAGAGTTGAACTGAATGTCAAAAATCCAAAGTGCATCAAAGCAACAACAAATACAGCCCTCCTACTTCAGGTTTGAGCCTGAGTCAAATCTAAAAACATAATCAAACCGTTTATGTGGTCAAAATATGAGGAACCATTTGCTTACATCAAAAATACACAACGTCCTTTAAAAAAAAGGCCTTAATCGACACTTTTGCCATCTGGATTCAGTATAGTTCAATACAGCAACCAAAACATGTGAGTCCACTTTTACACAATATTATTCAAACAAAAAAGCTCATATAATTAATAAAACTTGTGAAAAATAAACCAAAGGAAAACAAACTAAAACTTTATAGACATTAGAAGGTTCATTCTGAGACGAGCCATGAGTTCATGATGGATATGAGCGTGAACAGCAATTTACCGGCAGTTCGGTTCAGTAAACACTGGAGCTATACACACACATACACACACTCAAAGCAGTAGAACGCAAACACACAAACATTGTTAATAGTACCATTAAGGAACTTTTGTGTGGCACTAAAAAATGAAGTGAATACTTGTGGGATTTAGTCAGTAATGGCAGCTGTAAAGAAGAGAGCTGCTATTACCACAAAATTTACTACACATTACTCAGCGCCGCGGCTCGAGATGTGAGCAGAGAGGAAGCCTTCCACTTTTATTAGAAGAGGAGACTGAATACATATGCTCACTTGAGTGTGCGTGCATATGTGTGTGTGTGTGTGTGTGTGTGTGTGTGCGCGTGTACTCACCTCAGCATCATGGGTTTGTAGACTGTAGGTTTTCTGCAAAGTGCGCATCGATGCCACACTGAGCTCCGGCTCCTCCAACAAAAGCTCCAAAAGCAGGACGAGCTGGTCCGATGTCAACTGTGGAGACACAACAGTTGATGATATTAATAGTGCTGACTAACACAAGCTCTCCCCTCATAATAAACACTGAGACATATTATTGAGCTTTATGAGCGCAGGAAGTCAACGCTCCTTCTCACACCGGCAGCTTTAAACCACCAAACTTGCAAAATTATCAATGACTAACAGAATCATTTTACATATCTGGTGTCGTTCGCCCACTCATGTACAGATTTGCATTATTTTTTCCACACCAGGTTTCATTTTCATCTCTTTGCGATGAGAGCTTTGATGAAAAAAGGAAACCCACATCAATACGAGTCGGGCAATTAATGCGGCTTTTTCAAATGGAGGAAACGGCAGAATAATAAAACAGAGCTGACATGGTAATTAAATAAATATGGTAAATCAAGTGAATCTTGTACTACTGGGAAATATTACAAAAGAGGCAAAGCAGACAAAGGGAAAATGTTAGGAATTAAAACTGAGGAAAGAATAAGGAGTGAAACAAAGCGATGAAGTTGTCTTTGTTGATTCTCTTATTG